>NC_051450.1:14569671-14593279 GCF_001649575.2 Kryptolebias marmoratus
ATATATATATATATATATATATATATATATATATATATATATATATATATATATATATATATAAACTTGTTGTTTTATCTAACTGTAAATGTAACCTTTAAAATGAAAAGCAGAGATCTGAGCGCCCATCCTTCTCCTTGATTTCTGCTATATGCCAATGATGGATTCAACCTTAAACCGAACAAAAGCAATCTCGCTGGAGTCATGGCCTTTTGTTATGAAGTCAAAGCCAAGTGTCAGAGCTGCTCAGTTTAATCTGTTTTTTCCTTTAAAGATCAGGAGATTCCTGAATGAATACATTAATTTTAATGAGAAATGGAAGTCATATATTTTTGGCACAGAAATCTTTGAGAACATTTTATTTTTTTTTGATTCCATTATATTTTTAGAACCCAAATACCCCTTTAGGACCCAAAACGTATTGATAAATATTTGTTCTTGTGACTTGCCTCTTGTGTTCCTTGTTGCATCTTGCAGCAGTTTTTTTTTGTTGTTTTGGTTTGTTTGTATTTGCTGAAGTTCTTCAGATAAACAGAGCAAGAACCTCTGTGACAACACGATGCTTTTCCGCGACTTAATGCCTTTGTTAATTTGTTTACCTTGCTCAAATAGACCTCATCACTGGAGGAATTTGTCTCTAGGATGCGTTGGGTTGCTCCTGAGCCGTAACTCTGCACAGACGCTCCATTTCTCCAAAAGGGCTCTGACAGTCAGCATAATTATAGTTTGGTTGTGACAAAGGAGCTGTCTTATAGAAAGCAGGAACATCAATTCATCCATGAAGGCATGCAGTCACATAATGCAGCCAACACAGTTAGCAGAAATAAGCTATTTTAGCATCAAACTGTAAAGACTGTTAAGAAAGTGACTGTAAATACATGTCTGTCATTTCATGTAGAATCTAGCATTCATGGGTTTGAATAAAGCCTGCAGATGCTGTTTAAACATGTCATGATAAAGTAAAAGTGTTTTAGTATAGAAGCTCTGTGTGTTAGAAAGTAAATTTATTGTAATCGTGAGATGACATCAGTGTGGCGTGACTTCTGTGGATAATCATATGTTATGAAAGGCATCACACAAACCGAAAGTGATTGGGGTGTTTTGTTGGCTTTGCTGAGTTTATACAAGTGGCTCAGAATATCTGAACAAACTTATTTGGATATCTGGTCAGTGCTTCTCCATAACTTTTACTCCTCCCATAAGAAAAGTGAAATATACGCAAATTTCATAGGGTAAAACGAGAAAACTTTGTGTCATGGACATTGTTGAGATATGGATATGTGGAAATTGTTTGCACTAACTGGAAAAGATAGTGGAAAGAAGCCACACTTGCAAGCTTTACAAACTTATTTTTACAGGCATTGCAACCTTCTTACAAGAATTATAATGTGGACACAAGAAAATGGGCAGATTCTAACAACATGAATAAAAAAACAAACAAATCGTTGCCAAACATAAATGAGCTTTCCTGCACATATTTGCACAAATACTGACATCAAAACAAAGATGAATGCTGCTTCCAATTTTAGCACAGATGTGTTTTAAGAATTAAATACAATTTATTCTGGAATAGGAAATAGTCAACCTGAGACAGTTATGCAAAAATGCTGTCTAAGCTGTTCATTTTCAAGTAACTTGACTATAAAATAATGAATATTTACACACACGCATACACAAAGCAAATATAGTTTTAATTTCATGTACTCATACCTGAATAAATAGCCTTTTTTTTCTTTTACTTGAGCGTAATCCAGTAAATAAGTGTGCCAAATGTGCCTAAGCTGCATGGATCCCTTTAAGAAATATGTACTTTTCAGTATATGTTATTTTCATCCATGTATTTAATCTGTAGGGTTTATAACATCCATTACCCTGACTATGAAAACTTTTCCTGGATCAAAAGTGATTTAATTTGACATGAAAACAGGAAGTAAAGTGAGGTTCTTCTTTACTCCTCCATGAAGACATTGGAGCACACAGTTGCGTAAAATGAGCAACGCCTACGATGATTTGATCAATCATATAAAAAGGAATTTATTTATGTTTTCAACTTTTTGAAAAAGATTGATCATTGCAACCTTTGTTGGGCCTTATAAAAGCCTGAGTGACTTTATATAACCCTGGAGCTCCATCTTAAAGTTTAATGCCAATGTAAACCTGTCACTTGTGGTCCTTACGGCAGGCTTTTACTGTACTTTGTCTGCAAGAAGAAGCAGCTGCAGTCCTCTTGCACTAAGGTGTATTGATTCCCCTGCTTCCTTTTAAAGACCCTGTGAAATAAGTCAATGTTACTTTGCATTTTAACACCGCATTTGTTTTCTTGCTTTGGGACCCTCAAAGTTCAAGGTGATGTAAAAAAAAAAAAAAACCTTAAAGACGGATTTGACCCCTGCAGTTTACTTAAAGCGTGTAGGATGAAATGATAAAGGAATACTCTGAACTCCATCAATCCCATCTGAATCAAAAAGAAATAAATGCATCTAAATACAATTTGCGTTGTTGATTCAGTGCAGGTAATATTGGGCTTTTATGACTGACTTCAGTCTCTGCGTTTTGATAGGATTGTTTAAAATGTCAGTAAAACCCATAGCTTTTATAACTTAGCTTTTTAGAATAAGATTAGATTAGAATAAAGTCAGTTGAGTTTATAGAACAGTAGTCACGTTCAGTAAGAAGTCCTGAACATTAGGAGGCCTATTTTATGGCTTCTGTAAGAAAATAAACTGTAACATTTTTAAAAAAGTTGGTGACACTTCAATTAACTCCTAGCATTAACTTAAAAATAATTTCCCTGCCTACTAAGTCTAATAGCATTTAGAGGCAACATTTTTTTTCAATCTATGAAAGACAAAACAGCTAATTAGCAGCTTCTGTGGAAAGATGAACTAAAACCAAAACCCCACTTCATTATTGTGGCTGAAATATTTGCTTCTTAAGAGAGGCCTGTCCAGTATTCAAAGTGCTGCAAGGTGAAGTTTAACCAGACAGGTTGAGACACAAATGGGTCAGTCAGCTGTGATGGTCATAATGCATAACCACAGCTTTATGAGCACTTGTCACAGGAAGCCATACCTGACAGATGCAATAAAACCAAAACCTGTTGAAAAAGCTAGCAGCATCTAAATCCCGCATGCAGCCCGTCAGGTGCTCTGCATGCACGTGCTCATGTGTGTGTTTTTTTTTTTTGTTTGTTTGTTTGTTTATGTGTGCTTCCCAGGAAGATCGACCACATGACCCAACTTCAGCTTTTCAGCTTTAGTGCAGTGCTGCAGACAGCTGTGCCACAAACACATGGCTGTAGATCACCGCGAGGGCCTTTTATTTAGGTCACATTCTGTGCTTCAGCAACCAACAGAAGGGATCTCTGTCTACTGCAATGAATACCTTTTAGTTGGACTCAGCTCAGCGAGATCTCTGCAAGAAGCGTGTGTCCTAGTGACATGTTGTGTTTGTGTGTGTGTGTGTGTGCATTGCAGGTGGGGGTGGAGTGTGACCACTATGCGTTCCATTTTCGCTTTTACAATGAAAGAGTAGCATAATATATTAGCTTAATTCTCTCCCCCGAGTGATTTAATCCTCTGCTCTGGTACTGACAATGAAATTGCATGAATCATTTCCCATTTTTTCAATTAATCCAGCACCCGGCTTATAGTTAAAAAAAATAATAATAAATGCAATTCACTTTATATTCATGCACACAAATAGATCTTGCGTTTGACCTATACTGTGTCCTCTAATTGTTAAAAACAAACTTGACATGCTACTCTGGCTGACTTGCTTTTTTCTCTTTGTTGCCCTCCATGTTTTTCTTTTTTTTTTATCTCCTACTTTGGCTTTGGAGTTGTATTATAAATTGAGGGAATGAGTTGTATGCTGAGGCTCAGCCACATTGTTGCCAGTGTTACGCCGTGCTCTTATTTTTGTCTTATTACCTCCACCTTCAGTCCATTAAAAACAGTGTGGGTCCAGCAGCCCCAGCCCCAGCCTCAGATGATTAAGGGAAGCAGTTTAAGGGCGCTGATGGATGTAGTTGTTCCTGTGACACCTCGTGAGAGAAAGGTCATTTATTCCAGCTGCCTTTTCTCCAGAAGCTATGTGGTAGGTTTATTGGTCGGGTACTTTCCTTCCAGAAAAACTAAAGATATAGGCTGAAAGTGTACAATCAGGCTGTCGTCAATTATTGTAGGTGGGAGGGGATGTGCATGTGTGCACACTGAGCAGATGTACAGTAAGTCTACATCCCCTCCCCAGTTTCTTATTATACTTTTTAAGCTACTGGGATGCCTCGTTTTACGGTACCCTTGAACAAATATAGCGCACACTTTGTTTCTCTCTGTGCTCGATCCCCTGTCACTTTTATATTGAATTCTTCCAGACCAAACACTAAAACGTACGAGCTCGAGGACAAATATGCTTGTCAGGGGCATTGTAGCATGTGGCATCTATATTTAGACATTTCTCTGTTAAAGTTTTGAAAGACAGAAATGAAAGCCTGAAAACAGAAGGAAAAGTTCACATCTTCATCGGGATTTCTCATCCATGAAGGAGTGTCAAAATGAAACGTTTTCAGATTAAAGCACTGTAATGTGTTTTAAGTGTTCACAAATGTTTGCTATTTATAATTTGTTTTCCTGTTTCTCTTTCTGTTTGTCTGTTTCATGTCATGGCTGTGTGTTTTCTTGTAGAGCTAGATTGGGGTCCTGTGCAGACTTTCAGCTGCAACAGTTGGATGTGCGAATTTGCCCGCCCACGATGACCATGAAAGGCCTGTCCAGCAGCCGGAGTCACCACACGGTGACCTGCGACCCCTCTTACGACTCCATGACTCTGGGACACTCGGATCGTCGGTCCTACTTTCTCAATCAAGGGGAGGCACATCCCGCTGACCACCCCTGCTACTCCCAGCGGAATGCCTTTCAGTCTGAGTGCAGTGCCTATCCCGATCTGACCAGCTGCACCTTCCCTCGGAGACATTACAGCTCTCATCATGAGCTGAAGGACGAGTGTGGTGCTCTGGTGCCTTACACTGGGCCAGCAGGGAGCTGCAAGGGGAGCGGCGGAAACATCAACAATCGCATCCCATCCAACTTGCTGGAACAGTTCGAAACTCAAGCGCCATTGCGGCGTGAAGGCTACCACACGCTGCAGTACAAGCATACTGCAGTGGAGCACCAACGCAGTGACAGCCCTGGTCGAATCCGCCACCTGGTTCATTCTGTGCAGAAGCTTTTCACCAAGTCCCACTCTCTGGAGGGGCCCTCGGGGTCTGGAGGAGGAGGGAGTGGGAAGATGAATGGCAGCAAATCCAGCACTGATGATCCTCCCTCATGCTCCGGCACCCTAAAGCACAGAAAGCGCAGCAAGAGCAAAGACCGCTCCAAGTCAGAACCCAAGATGCGCACTGCCATATCAGGATACTGGAGCTCGGACGACACGCTCGACAGAGAGGTGTGTCTTTACCACCACCAACAGGGGAACAGCAGTGGGACCATGCCCTCTGGGGTCATGACCATTGGGCGGCACCCAGACAAATCCCAGTCGCAGTACTTCATGGAGTCGTACAACACTATCAGCGCCCAGTCGCTCAAGACGTCACGCAGCAACAACGATGTGAAGTGCGATGTGAAGTGCTCGGCGTGTTCCGGTGGCAGCAGCGGCGCTCTTCCGCTGATGGGTCCACTCGACGGGCAAGTTCAGGTGAAGAAGAGCTCGTGGTCGTCCACTCTGACAGTGAGCAGAGCGAGGGAGGTCTACCAAAAAGCCTCTGTCAACCTTGATAAAGCGCTCGTCAAAGCTGAGCAGGGACGCACTTGCCATTTCCTACAGGTAGGACGGTCACAACAGCCCCACCTCTCGCATGTCACATATCGAAGCCAGCCTCTGCTCCATGCATCCATTGATTTGGTTTGATGTTTGCTTGAATGTGCCCTTATTTGTGAATGTACAGTATGTCTGTGTGAGTTAGACGGACTGATCAGAAACAAGGTGTCCCAAAATCCATCTTGTCATTCCCTTGATCCCTTCTGTTGACTTCTTTTTTCATTGTATGATCATAAAACCTTTTTTTCTCAAATTCATCCCATGACATCTGCTCTTTTGTGCCCACGCAAACTGAAATGTCAATATATTAGGGTATGTATTTATGCCAGGACATCTGGACCATGCAGTATGTCAAATGTCTCAGGAGGATAAAGTATTTACTATTTATTGTACCAGAAAAATGATTCTGTAAGCTTCTATTGTGCAAAGCAGCAAGTTCAAAGGTTATCTTACAATCTTTTTTTTTTACTGTATAACATACAGGAAAGAAGATTTAAAACACAAATCTAATATTTGCTTAAATGGCACGCTGTCACATTGAACTACATTTGCCCAGCTGTCAAGACTGGGTGGTCATAGCAGCAATAGCGTGACTGATCCATCTTGGTCCCAGACAGTCAGTATGGTGCCACTATGAGATCAGAGTGAGTTCAGCTGACATAAACTGAAAGAAAAAAACACTCCGGTTCCTAAACCCCGTGGTCACACACTCTCCAGCAACACAGAGACACATGCATTCTGACACGTCAGCACACTGGGTCACGCATACCTTTTTATTTATTTTTTTCTATTTTGGAAAAAAAAAAAAGATGAAAAGTTTTTCAGATTGCGTGCTTCCTCAGATTGGGGTGAGGTAAAATTATGAGCCGGACAGAGAAACGAAAAGACAAGGCAGTGAGAATACAGAGGCCTGTGAGAGCTCACATATATAGACAAGAAGGGAGCAATAAAAGGCGTTAGACAGAAGTTTGAGTTAAAAAGAACAAGAGCAGAAAGAAATGTGTGTATGGTTGTGAATTTTAATAACTTAAAACTATAAATGAGCCAGCCATAGAAGGATTTTGTCAGTGTGATGTGGCACTTCTTCCAAATGAAGAGTTACAGTATCGTTCATTTGCCAAATTCTACTGTAAGAAGCCGTAATGGAATTTCATGTCTTTTGACCGTAATGTAAACTTTATCCTCACTGAGATGCTAACAGGCTCTGTAGTTGCCACTGACATTAAGGTCAGCTTGGTTTCCTAGCTACGCAGCAGTCCATTGAATAATTCTCTGGCACTTTTTTTCCCCACTCTGTATCTCATTTCTTTCTCTTCAGAGTTGGTACCCTAACAGCCACTCACACTGGGACTGCAGTGATTCTGCTGAACAAAACCCCCTTTGTTTTTTCCCCCCCGTCTCTCTACGTCTGCTGTCTTTGACTCCCTCTCTCTTTTAGATTAGGACTCAGAGGTGGCTTTGCCTGCTTTTATTTTTACCTTCATTAGGGAGTGTGAAAAGCCAGGAGAGCAGGCACAGGCCAGGTTACTGCAATATTTTGTCAAAACGCTTAATTCCCCCAGATTTGATATGCAGCCCGTATCACAGGACAGACAAAAGAAGGCCATCGGCACTGTCAGGCTAATGGTACGATCAAGACCTTGCATTGATGGTGTAACTATTATTGCTGAATATTTTTAAGTAAGCTTGATTCACAGATTTGCATAAAGTTTATTGTGGTCTTCTTGTGTTCACACGTGGATCTGTTGACGCTTCGCTCTTAAACTAAGCTCACCTCTTCTCCGCAGGTGCCTCAGGATGATTGGAGCGGTTTGTCTCCACTGGGGAAGGACGACGAGATCCCGTGCCGGCGAATGCGCAGCGGCAGCTACATCAAGGCGATGGCTGAGGAAGACAGCGGCGACTCGGACTGCAGTCCCAAACCCTCGCCCAAGGTGCAGGCACGACGAGCCAGCTACCTGAAGGCCACGCAGCCGTCTCTCACGGAGATGACAACGCTCAAGTGAGTGCGCGCTGAAAGTGAAGCCCCCCTCCCTTTTTTAAGGGTTCAGTCAGTTTTCAGGGGACTTGTTTTTCCACTAGAAGAAGTGACGTTTTGGCATTTTGGAGTTAGTTTGTATGAGTAGTTCTTGTGCACCTGCCATCCATCTTGTCATTTTATTCAGGACAATTGTGCTTTTCATAATGTCCCTGTAGGCCTGTATGCTTGTATATTCTTTGAGTGCCTCTGAACAAACTGTTCAGTTGTGATAAAAATCATGTCAAACAGCTCAGTCACAAAAAAAAACAAAAAAAAAACAGGAGACAATAAGAAAGTCAAAAAGAAAAGTCAACAGACTAAAATGGATCTAGTCAGTGTTAATCACCTATATGGTTTATGGTTATAGCTTATTTACCTACTCTGTACAACACAATTTATTGTTTTTTTTTCTTTCTTCTGCATATCTTCAGTCAAATAACACAATGTACAAAAATTGAAATCTCCTAAAAAAATAAATACATTTTTCCTTGGAAATGTGCTGTACATTGAGAGTATTGTCAGATATTTTCTCTTGCTCAAAGCAGCTGTTTTTGAAAGGCGTGAGGTATTATTGGAACATTTTCATCTGGTTGTTATTTGTTATGTGAGGCATTTGGTTTCACAGCTTGCATTTATGAACGTTCACAAGTCCCTACTTCTGTCTTTCATAAGAAGCTGACTTCACCTCACTGCTTTTTTCTGAATGAGTGGAAATCCTGAAGTGTAAAAAAGCCAGTTTGGAAAAAACATAGTGTAGTTGTAAAAATAGTTTTAGTAGTAGTTACATCCATAGAATGCATCTCCCTAAAGCAGTTTAATAGTCTGTCTCATCAGCAACATTGCTACCAGAAGTACTCAGCACTTTATTCTCACTTATTCTTTTTTTTAGTTTTCTCTTTAAAAATAAAAAAATAAAAAGGTAGCTTTAGTCCATATTAGTGTTTTTGCAATTTGAAGGTGCCATGGACAGGATCAGAGCCATGACGCTTCATTGAAAAGAAAATTAATTACCTTTACCTGCATTCATTTATATTACATGGTCATGTTCAAGTGCACTTCTTTATATGTCTTTTATAATATAATTTGTGTTTAAAGAGCTGGAAAAAGAAAAAACTTGGAGTTATTCACTGTATATTTAGCTCAGCTGCCAACTCATCAATGTAGGGTCCAAAACAGCAAGTGAGACCGGAATAAAAACCAACAATTTTCATGAAATTTTGAGATAGCTCTTCTTTACAGTGGAAAAATAGCAGAATATATCGACGTTAAGATAACGAGATAAAGCTTTTATAAAGTCACAGCGGCCTTTGTCAAAGCAGGAGGGTTGTATCAGTGGAAAAGGCGGTTTGACCTGCCACCAGAATGCGATCAGATATGGATTGTAAATTACAGTTGTGAAAGACCTGTCACCAAGTGTTAATTTTCCTCCACAACCTAAAAAGGCATGAACTGATGAGCTCAAATGTTTTGTGTGCGAACAGAGATTAAAATTCACCCTAAATTAGCATCGAGACTGTTCATGAGCTGGCTGAAAATGGAGGTGGAAAAGACGCTGACTGCGCTTATCGAATAATCTCAGAAGGACTGCCTCCTGACCTGGGTCACTTTAGAGTGTTAAAACATATATCGGAAACTTTAGTATGTCTGTGGTATGTGCTGTGTGAATTAGGGGAAAGAAAGATTTCTGCTCTTGGAGAAAAAAAGTATTTTTTGTTGTCTTGCTGCTGACATTTGCATGATGACTAACACTAGTAGACTAGAGACAAATATCCTGTTACTCACAGAACTGCACCATCTGATATTTCTAAAAGAGTAAAAACTGTTGTTCTCTACTAATGAAAGTATGTTTATTAATTTAGTACTGAATCTTTCACTTATTCTAAGCAGAGACGTTATAATTCACACAAACAGCAGAAAAAAACAAGGACACAATACTCTGGGATGAGAAGAACACAAGTGTATGCTCAGTCATTATTACTGGTAGCACAAACACAAGTGCACAATCTTATATAAGAACATGCGGCACAGCTTGGGGCCCACTAATGACTTTAGTGAGGCCCGGGGAATGCCATCATCATTTGATAGAACCCAGTGAAACAAACCAAACTGCAGAGCTGCACACTGGAGATAGGGAATGAGTCGGGAGCTGCTGACAACTCGTTTTCATACTGTTTTTGAAGAGCAGGCTCAAGTCTGTTGCACTCCACAATGATTAAATAATCAGTTTTCTTGTTACATATGTTTCAGAACCCAATCTGTAACCATTTTCTCCACGACTAGCCTGAAATTGCTCCTGAAATGTTACGCAGCTTGTTTGCTCTCACCCAACAGAACAAACAATAGTGTTTTATTAAAGTATTTCTCTATATTAAACACCTGATATAGAGATACCAAGTATCTGAATTGCTTTGACAATGTCTGGCACAATAAAAAAAAAAAGATTAGGCAAAACAGACATGTTTGTTGTTTTTTTGCCGCAATTTAATTTACCCCCTACCTCCTGTAGAGTTCATTGTGTTTGTTTTCTGTCTCACTAAGAAGAAATAACCTTCCTTTCCTTCTACAACTCACTGCATTCATGTTTTATATAAAAAAGTGAAGACCAAAATAAGAACCGAGACAAGAAGAATGGACAAAAAGTGATGATAAAGATGATTCGGAAGAAGATTGGTTGCAAGCAAGAAAATGCTGTGGATAGAAAGCAGCAGCTTTAGACCACCTTGATTTCTGACTAGCAGAGAAAAAATTTCACTATTGTCATTTGTTCCAATAGACAGACTTTAAAGGTAGTATCTCATTGGGTTGTAACTGCCGGGGACTAGTTGGAGACACAAAATTGCCAGGAAATATGCAAATTTTCACTTGCAATCACACTGAACGACACATTTCCAGGAAATAAACTTTGCTGGCCTTGTAGAAAGATGTGGAAACGTATGACATAGATTCCAATTATTGATTTAATCCCTCTGTGCATCACCCACACTCGCATATGAAACCCAATTGATTGGTATGAATGATTCACAGCTATCTCTGAGCTTCAGAATTTGCAGCCCGACAAATTCTGCTCAGACGAAAGATATCTAAAGTCACAAAAAACCCATGGGAGAACAGGACCAAGTGTTGAAAAACAAAGTCAGTCTAGAAGTGCTAAAAGTTACAGTTCTTCCAATCACCTCTTGGTGCCGGCTCTAAAACCGAGCCAATCCAATTTTCATGCTAAATGTTTTTGTGTGCAATGAATTCCCAAGCCAGAAACTATAAAAAAAAAGCTTGTCAAGGACAAGCATAATGTGTTATTGGAAGGACAAATGTCAAGAGATAACAACATAGAAATAAATTGTATATACATGTCTCCTACATTATGTGATCACACGTTTAACTATAAAAGTATTCATAATTTATATGGAGATAAATAACAAATAATTCTCTTCATTTGTGGAACAGATACATATTAAAGAGATAAATAAGAAAGGTTTTAATTTTTGGAAATGAATGGACAATTTAGGCACAATTTTTACTTTCATAAATCCAGTTAGTAATTAAAAAATATTAAAGTGTTTTTTGTTTTTTGTTTTTTTACAAACAAACACTTGAAAGAAATAAAACTAAAAGAAATAAATTGACTCAGAACAGAGCTGCAGAGGTCAAAAAGAAGCTTTGAGAGAGAATTTAGGAAAACAAAGCTTGAATGTTGATTACTCAAATTATAATCCAAATAAGATTTGCGATATTTATTTATTTTTAATTCTGCTGCAAGCACAGACTTGAAGCAGAGATGGAAAAGGATGGCAGCCTCCAAACTTCTGAAATGACAACAAACAGTCATTTGGCAAACTCTAGTTCAAATATCACCTCAGTTCTGGAAACGTTGGGATCTGTATGAAATGTAAATAAAAACAGATTGCAATAGTCTACCAATCTCATAAACCCATATTTTATTCACAATGAAACACAGTGAACATATTGGAGGTTTAAACTAAGAAAGTCTGTCATTTTTAGGAAACTGTCAGAAGAAGAGAGGACGCTTCATAGTGGTAAACATGACCCCTGTCCCAAGTCTTTTAAATTGTGTCGCCTCCATCAAAATTACTTCATTTTCTTCCTGAAAATGGTACAATTTCTTATTTAAAACATTTAATATATTTTCTATATTCCATTGTGGGAAAAAAAATGGGATTTGGAGATTTGCAAACCATTTAACAGATCTTAATGTAAAATTCAGATTTGAAAAGAATGAACTAATAAATAATCTGATGGATGTAAATTTGAGAATTAATAACTGTCAATTTGACACCCTTATTCAGATCCTAATAGCTTGTCCCTCCGGTTCACCTTCATCTTCCAATGTTCCATCCAGGGATGACTAATCTGGTTTGCTTTGCTGTGGCAACCGAGCTCTATTTTAAGGAGGAAATGCATAATTAAAGAGATCTGACCTGGAGGCAGAGAGCAGGAGCTGCACATCACAACTCTGTGTGATGTTCTTAGATCTTTGTGTACGAAAACAAGAGACAAAAATATTAGAAAATTGGTTCTTACAGTTAATTAAAGAGTCCAATCTTTACATTGTATTGAGTTCCTTCGCTTCATTTTGTTCTCTGTAAACTGGCTTGGTTGGTTACCATATACGTCCAGATGAAAGTAAGTTAGATTTAGTTTAACTAACTTTGATTAACAAGTTTCAACCAGTTGCTGTGTAACTTAAACAGACACATGAAAGCACGTAGGTATGAAGCGTGCTGAGCAATTAGGTCGGAGCTAAAGAGACACCTATTTGTCTTCTGTGGCGACAGGATATGTGTCAATCTGTAGGCCTTCCTTTGGGTCTGTTTTACAACATTTTGTAAATTAAGAGCACTCTATAGGCACAAATACTCTATTTTCCTTTTTCTGACATGAATGCAAGTGCTCTCAAAGTAAAGCGTTTTAGGAAGTGCTTACAAGGTAGCTCAAGGACAAAACGGAGCTACTGCAAGTATTTCTCTGTAGCTTGTTGATTAGATAAGAGTCTCTCCTGAAGCGGTTGTAAATCAATCTGTATATTTAGGTTCAATTATGCTAGAAAGTATAAACATTTGCTTTTTTTTCCTGTTCCTTTCCTACTTTTTTTATCTTATTTGTGACTGTTTTAATTTTTTTTTCCCTCTTCTCTATCCATTCTTTTCCCCTTTTACTTGCGCAGAATTTCCACGGAGCACTCACCCAAGCTGCAGATCCGAAGTCACAGCTATCTGCGGGCGGTGAGCGAGGTTTCCATCAATAGGAGCCTGGACAGCTTGGACCCGGCAGGGCTGCTGGCCTCGCCTAAATTCCGCTCCCGAAACGAGAGCTACATGAGAGCTATGAGCACCATCAGCCAGGTTAGTGGATATCTAGGGGCCCATAGCTCTCTGTTATCGGCCCCTACGCTAAAGAGCAATGCTTGGTGAGGCCGAGCAGTGGGAAGAAAATCATTTTTGTAGCCCAAATCAACAATCGGGTCACTGTTCGGCAGAGACAGACAATTACTGTATGCGAACCCCTAGTGTCCTAATTAGTATATATGTCTGTTTGCGATATTCTGGAGCTCAGATGATACGTTGATATTCAGTTTGGCTAATTAAACCGGGAGCACATGCAAAATCCCTCTTGTCTCCCCCTTTACCTTGGCTTGCTCTTTCTGTCTCAACATAGTTTGTGAAACAAAAATGGAAGCTTTAAGCGTTCTCCTCAATTTGGCACGAGACATGAAACATTTCTTGATTCTGTGTACCGTTTCATTTATATATGATAAAAGTTAGCATGGTAGCAGCTTTCTATTGTTATGGTTGCTGCGAAATGTGGTAGACATTTGGGATTTTTGATCACTGCTTCATGCTCTGCCATGTTTGGAGTGACAGGGAAGCTTAACCTACCTTTTTGCCTGTGGTGGTTTAGATGTGTACTCCCATCCAAACCCCGGAGGCAACACTTTGCTTCACCATCTGAGTGATGGACCCCCGAGACCTGCCTTCAAGTTCTGTCAGAGACCAGGTCTAACAGGAGACTGTCACAGTGGACCTGACATTTATAAAAGAAACATAAAATTTTAAAAATTGTATGTTTTCCTGTTGCCTTTTAATGTTTGCACATATTGTGAAACAACTGAAAAGAAATGATTAGAAGATTGATTTGAGGTCCACAAACTTTTCTGATTCAGGCTCTACAGTTTTACACTCACACTTCTTTGACGGTAGTCTCTACATCAACAAAACCTCTAATGAAATGGGCTTTAGTCCCATTCCACTTTTTGTTTTGCTCCATTTGAATTCTTCAAGGACTGGAATTCAGCTTCATACTCCCTACCCTCCCATAACCCAGTTTTTGTTAAATCCACTCATCTCACAGATCTCTAGCAAGTTTCCTAAAGCTTTTCTTTTATTTAGACCTCTTTGTTTTTTCAAACCCAAACTGCACAAGATAATGATGTAGTTTGCTGTCCTTTGGCTATAACATTAATCCCAGCAGTTCATGTTTTTACACTTTCTATTCTCACCTGTAATAACAAGACTTAAAGAATATCATCCTGTTTTCTAACTCTTTGAAGTTATATCTTGTGGTAATTCCCACCATCCATCTGTACCTCTTGAATTCTCACTCCCTTATTTATTTAACTCTTTATAATGCCACAAAATTTCTTGTTACATTTTAACTAATTAGGAACAAATCAATTGCTTTTTAACTTACCTACTGGTGTTGTGCAAAGACTTGACCACTTTGAAAACCAAAGAAAGAGGAAAAGATGTGCTTAAAACTATTGCACAGTTCTGTATTTCTTTTCTTTTTCAGTAAATTGGACTTACTTTGAAGCTTCAATAAACAGTAGTGAGTCTGAAATTACCAATTATGTGATGTGCTTTTTTGTTTTAAGTTTTTATTATTATTGCTTCTATTTGCCTTAGGAAGGGAAGCACAAGTCAAGTAAAAATTTTATAATCATGTTTAAATAAACAAAAATTGACCAAAGTGCTGTACATGTAAAAGGACAGGTGTCAAACCAAACACTCTAAAAACTGCTGGGTTATTTTGATAACTCCATTGTTGGGTTAAGGCTGATTTGACCAACTATTGAGTTGAAAAGTTTTACCCAGTGGTTGGATCAAAGATGAGTCGTGTCATTCTTCTCAGTCCATTTTAAGCCAGAAGTTGACCAAATCGAACCAGACTAGATCTCTGGTTTAGGATGTGATAAATAAAGATAAGACTAAAAAAAAAATTGTAAGAAGATATTTAACCTGGTTGGCTTTGTTAACAACTTTAATTTGCATGAGACCCTTTGTTTGGGTAACTAAAAAAGCATGAGTTGACACCGATAACCGTTAGCACTACCGAGCTAGCATATCACCAACACAAGTTGCTCTTTTTACCCTAGAAGATGTAATTAAAAAAAAGTAGTAGTTTAAAATGCTGGGTCAAAGTGATAACTCAATCCTGCTTAGTAAAACTACCAAGGGTTGGCTCAGTCCAAATTTGACCCAACTCTGGGTTAAAATTTAGTTTTTAACCCAACATTTTTTAGTGTGTACAAGTAAAAACATAAAACAAATATAGAAATGATAAGACAAAAGTAATGGTAATTTAATAAGTCATTAAATATGATTACTTAGAAGTGATACTTTTATGTTTGCTTTATCTAAAGGTTTGGTGTTTTTTGGTATTTATGTGTTTTTTTGGTGCAGGATCTGGACCTTTCTTCTTCTGGGTGTTTTCTTTCTGCAGGTGAGCGAGGTGGAGGTGAATGGGCAGATTGAGGCGGTGTGTGAGTCAGTGTTCAGTGAGATGGAGTCCCAGGCGGTGGATGCCCTGGACCTGCCCGTGCCCGGCTGCTTCCGCATGCGGAGCCACAGCTACGTGCGCGCCATAGAGAAAGGCTGCTCTCAGGAGGAGGAGGAGGGCAGCGTCATGGCGATCAGCAGGAGGAGCGACTCTCCCCCTCGCACCGCCACCACCGTCCGAACCATCCAGAGCAGCACAGGTTGGTGGGAATGAGCTGAGCACATGCAGACACTTGCACTTAAGAGTGGGCATGAACTGACATATTCTATATCTCATTATAAAGTAGTCCGTGTGCAGAGAATTTTCTTTTTTTGCGCAAGAAACAGTTTTGCACATTTAAACTTCCTTAACTTTGCAAACGCGTACTCTTACTCTTTGTGTTATTATCCGTCTGACCCAGTTTTTTCCTTTATTAGATGAATCCGGAACTGTTTTTTTTTTTCTTTTCCTCACAGAGAGCTTATCTGAGCTCTAAAGCTTAAAGTGACTGAATCTTATTTTAGCCCCCTCGTGTGCCTCATGGTCTGGAGAGCTCGACTTTCCAGCATGACTGGATGCAGTATTGATGCTGAGTGGTGCTGGCACCCAGTGCTGAGTCCCTCCATGTTTTTTTGCACTGCAGAATCCAAGCGCCATTCCGCTGTGTTGCGCGCGTTGAGTCACCGTCGTCCTCTTTGTGCACACTGGCTTCCACTTCAGCTCCTGTTTAATTATGCCAATTAGGCGACAGCATCCCCACCCCCCAAAAAAACCTAGCTGACAGGGGTAACAGGCAGCTAATTAAACACACTCACTGCAGAACGTTCAATAAAGTTTTGACTGTGAGAAACGTTTATTCAGGGTTTTAATTTTATTCAAATGATTTCTTACAGGAGTTGAACTTTCTTATTTAATTACTAAAACTAAATATACTATTTTTTAAATATATACATATGGGACAATGTGAGTTTGCAATGCAGTTAAAGCTAAGAGATAATTCAGTTGATTGTTTTGTTGTGTGGTGGTAGTTATTGATCTATTGGAGGCAGATAAAATGAAGACATGGACATTTGCCGTTCTCCCCTCAGGAGGAAGAAAGAGTTAATGAAGACCATCTATCAGGGGAAGTGTTGTGAGAAATAAAAGCAGGTTTTCAAGCCACCATCTGCTACACCTGAAATAGGTTCCAGGAAGTTTGTCTCCTTTCTTTAGTTCCTCTTGTACCCATTAAGTATATATTACCTCATCTATAGCACAAAGACGACTCTTTTTAAGACCTAAGAAGCACAAATCATGTCAGCAGTGGCAGGTGTCTTGTCACATGACAGATTAGACATATTAGTTTGCTGAGTAACATTATGATGCTGCTGCCAATTAAAGCCATTCTCCTGGTTGTTTTTTTGACGTTGCAGATGAATTGTTGTTGACTTCTTGTGGCCTTTAAACTGCAAAAATGTGCCTCATGATCAGCTGCAACTAAAACGAGAAGGGGGAGATTTGATTGAGGGATACATCACAAGGCGATACGGGGAGCAGTTCACCATACTGAAGATAGAGCTTTGCTTCATTTTACTGTCATAGTTATACTCCTGCACAATTCATCACTTCCTTAGACTTTCACCTCCGAGTCATCAGTCATTTTAATTAATTAGCTACTTCTCTTTTCTCTGCTTCTTTCGGGGGAGGCTGTGAGAGGAGGGAAGGAGGAGAGGGAGAATAGCTCAGTGGGACTACATTCTGACTCCCTACATTTTGCGTGAAGAGTTAACAGTACGCGTAAGGTAGTGCTACTACAATTTTCTGCTCATGTGGCGTGTTAAATACAGGTGTCACAGTCTCGTATCCTTAAATAAACTCCTGCCTGCTTTAATTAACACTCAGTTGAAATCCTTTAAAAATGAAAGGGATTATTTTATGTTCGTTTTAATAGTGATTTGCATATTGTATTGCTGAAACTAAAGTAGCAGAAGAAATAAGAGTGAAGATTTTCTCAAGTCGTGTACATTTTTCTGGAATTATTTCAATTTTGGTTTATTTTCAGTGGAAAAGCATTTATACAGCAATAGTAAAGTTATACACTGTTTATTACACATTCATGCCAGCGTTTGAACTAAGATCTTTTATGATGAGAACATACGAAGTTAAAGCTATTTTGGTTAAATCTTGTAAATGATGTTATGTAAAACCAAATGCGATATTGCAAGATCATCCGAGATGTATTAACACTCAGAGTACGTGATGGAAATGACTCCCAGCTACTACCATATCGAATTTTAGCTCAATATCTGTAAAACTGACTCAGTTATAGCCATAGCCATTTTTGTGTTGAGTAAGAGATGACTCACAGTTATAGATTAAAGTATCCAACACCAATTAAATTTTTTATGAGCAAGCAAATTTTTAATACATAAAATGCTTGCCAAAACACAGGTTATAACATGTTTTTTTGACAGCATAAGTTTGAAAGTTTAATTATATTTTTTCTAACACAATACTTTTTGCATTACTTACCTCTATGGTTATAACCTCTCATTCCTACAAACATGTAATTTTAGTTAAAAGGAGGAAAAAAGAAGCAATGTTTTACTGTTAAGTTACTAAGCAGAGTTTCTTCTCAGAACTAAACCTTCTTATCCAATAGAAACTACATTTTATGCTCATTTATCTGTCTCTCTGCTCGTGGATACATGTATATAACTTGCATATAACTATCATAATTTCCACCAAGTAAAATTTCACATTAGGGCTGTGTAATATATCAAAAATTATTGTCATCGTAATATTAAAGGATATTGCTAAAGAGTGCTTGGACTGCAATAAATCATAGGTGTTTATGTTCCATGTGCCATGCATTCATGCTCTGCATATAGATATTATTTTTTGGCCAATCCAACAGACGCTCACTCAATGCCCACTCCTGATTTAGATTACAGTGGCTGCGATGCTAAAACACAAAGAGCAACAAAACCGAAAGACAAGTCCGGAAAATGCGAGTTTATTGCAGCGATGTTGTCACTGTTAACATTCAACAACAATATTGTGCTTGCTTCTTTTTATTTCAACATTGTGCAGCCCCACTTCACAGCTTTTCTAGTTTTGCTGATTGCTGTTGTTCCACCTATCAGAGATGAGTGCCGACGGTCACACACAAACGCACGGATTTTCTGCGTTTCACAGGAAATCGGCTAGGGGCCCAAAGTGAGAAGTGAATATGTTGTTGTGGTAAATATTGCACGAGGTTTCTGAAGGCTGTTTTGAAGCACTAGTTCCAGTAAAGAAGAAAGAAAAAGCCCACACTTATGGCTTTGGCTCCCATTTGTCCCTATGGCAAAGTGCCAGAATATCACACACACACACACACAGAGCCATGAGAAACCTATCAGCTTCCGCTCACGCTCCTCTCACTGCTGTGCAACTCCTGCCCTTTATTATTGATGATCTTCATAATCCAAAGGAAGGAGACTGAAGTCCTTTGATCTCTTTTCTTTGAACGTCAAGTGGCTGCTGTTGGCTGCGTCGCTGCCCGCTCAGAATGGCACACCCGCTCATGCTCCCAACCATTCGCACATGCATCACCGCGGCCCCGGACAGGCCCGTTTGGCTGAGACGTCGGCTCCATTGGATCGGTTTAACAAAATCTGCAGCAGATCCTCTTTTGCAAAGCTTGGGGAAATCCATAGTAATCAGTTAACGTGAGGACTTTGCTGCCACTAAGCTACGGCTCCTCCGCCGCGCATTGTCTTCATTTAACGTATTAGTCACCTTCTCACCCCGCCGCATCTTTGACTTCCTAACATCCTTTGCTTTTCCGCAACAGGTTAGTTGACTTTTGATTACAGGAAGCCCACAAATAGATATTAGGTCTGGACAATTTGTCATATTTTTTCCTTTCCCATCACTTACTGACCTCCTGGTAATAGAACAGCCTAATTTTTCATGCATCTTTCCCTCACAAGTGCTAATAGATTGGCTGATAAGAGTGTCTTTCCTCCACCTCATCTCTATTAAAGGACTGCGTTTAATTTATTGGCTGTGATTTTTTTTTTTTCATTTTACCAAAGCTCCAAAGAGGCATTCTGCTGAGTAAAGCGCTCCTTAAGGGTTCGGCATGTGAGGCGTGCTTGTGCTTCAAATTGCTGACGGCCTTGTCAAACACTCGGTGGAATACAGCCTCTTCATTTAGTTTGTTCATTCAGGTCTGGGCACATTTTATCTGCTTGCATTGCATTACAATTTTTAGAGCAGCTAAATAAAGGCAAATCGCCTGCTTCCTCATGAAAGCGGTTTGAGTTGATAGAATGTACAAAAAAACATTAATAAATCGTTAAAAATCGAAATGAAAGGGATATGTCAAATCCCTTTTGAAGTGGGGCTCTGTGTAAAAGGTGTTAAAAATTAATAACCTACCTGCTGTAGAAGCTCTATTTAACTCTTTTTATCTTGGTTTATGACTCTATTTTTCTAAACTGAGGTTATTTAAAGGGCTATCTACAACAGGTAAGATATTAATTGTTCATAACTTTTAACTTTAAAAGATGTGAACTAACACATTAAGACATCCGAAGATGCAAAGAGAATAATTAAATAAAACCAACAATCTTAAAAGACATCTTTAAGTGTATTAGTTTAATATCTGTCAGTTTATTGAGCTCATAACTCTGTAAATAAAGGCTAGTTAGAAATAAGTTATTGCTTAAAAACACCTGTCAGTTCCACCAACATATTAGGAAAAATTGTATATAACATCCTCAGAGAGGCTTATATAAATAGAAAAAGAGATATCTCATTCACGTCCTTGAAAGGTACAGAAATAATTTCATTCTAACCACTTTTTTTTTAAAAAAAAAAAAGGTTTTATTTGAGAAAATAATCTTTTTTTTTCTGGAGAAGCTCCCAACTGGGAGTATTTCCACTTCGCAAATATTTGAACTGAAAATTTATGATGAACGTTGGGAGCAATTCTGAAGGTTTCATCAGAGGAAATAGAGTAATTTTTCACATTGCACATTTTATTGATACATTTTCCAAAACTCTGTTTCCAAAAAAAAAAAAAACTAAATAGGACCCTTATAAACTGCAACACTGACCTTATAAGAGCGATCCGACTGGAATGTCTTCAGGCTCTTCTGTACTGAAATAGCCCAGTGTTGTGTATTCCCCCGCTCTATTTTTACAGCCGAGTACTACAAGTTGAACTAAAAAACTGTACAACACTGCCCCCAGGGGCTGAGCGTAACACGGCCCTCCACCTCTGCCCTTTCTTCTACTGTAGCTGTGAGAGTGGGTGGATGGAGAAGCTACCAGACAGCTTGACCCAATTAACAACAATCGCTGCCATCGCTGGCACTTTTCCACGGCTCCTCTTCCCACAGAGCCTGTGAGAATAAACATCATCGGATTTCCCAGCGTACTAAATATAAGCGGCAGGGATACAGACTGATAAAGTCTGACCGAATCAGGATCAAGCTAAGCATTCGACCAGATTTCCCCACCAGCCCACGCAAATATCCGAGAGCGAGACTGAAATGTGTTTGTCATGTGTCAGGAGGAATCAGATGTTGCAAAGTCAAAGAAAAAATCCCCCCCCCCCAGTTTAGAGGAAAACTACAGGTGAGAAATTCTTCTGGCAGCAGGTTTAACAGAGCTTTGGGTTTCACAAAAACTGACCTGTGGGCAGCGTTTCTCTGCCCCATGCTGATGCTGTCAGTAAGCGTTAGGAGCGCTGGGGAAAAGCCATCTTCATGTCATGAGCTTGGAGCGAAGCGATAACCAACAGTAAACAAGCAATTTCCTGTTTGTTTGATTGAAGTGAAATCAAGTTATTACTGTTACCGTATATTCTGGCTGCTAGTTAGTTCTGAAAGTTAGTTTCTGTACTGTAATAAAACGGTTAGATGGGGTTCTGTGATGGATTGAGGGAACTCTGTTGTATTTAGATATAAGTAGATATCCAATACTCCTATGGATTTGTAATGAGTAGGCTGTTATAAAGAATTGTGATGTTATTCAATAACAGCAGTCAGCTCGACACTAATCTGCTGCCTCCTGACAAATAACTTACTTTACTAAATCACACGGTGACACCTGTTAGACTCTCCAGAATAATACATGTCTCGGTCTATTTAGTTGAATATTTGAAGCAGTCTCTCAAAAGGTGACATGAATTAAACACCTTTTCACTCATTAAGTCCTAAAATGCCTGCACCAAGTTAGTTTCAGAGCAAATATGGAAAATAGACAAATCATATAAAGACTATGATGCCAGTTGTTGCAGAGGCAAATAAAGCACATAAGGTGGGGGACACTTTCATCACTAAATAATAAATTGAATGTGAGCAGTTCTGTTGAGAAAGATGGAAGAGTTTAACCTTACACCGATGCATGTATTAAGGCTTAACAGGCTTAAAAGAAACTGTGATGAAAATATCAGATCAACAGATTTCAGTAGCTGTTGTCTGAGTAGATTTAGTCCATCATGGTTCTCTCAGTGTAATCAAAGTGAGGGTTTAACAGAGGCAGTTATCTTCTAAATATTCATTAAATTACAGAACAGTTCTGTACCTTACACTCGAAAAAATGAAATGGTAGATTTATTTAACTCAGTTGTGTCAACTGGTTCTAAAATAAAAAATTAAAAAATATGCTAGTTATTATTTGAAACTTGTTTTTACAAGTTTTCTTTATTCACATGAAGCAAAATAGTTAGGTTTGTTAAAAATGGCCTCCAGAGAAATACAGCCCATAAAAAACACATTGAGATGGTCTTTATTCAGTAAAAGGAAAGGTGTATAGTTGGGTTTAATAGATCTTATTGTTGTTTGCATACAGGGGTGTCAATCTCAGCTACACAAGGGGGCCAAACCTGGTCTTAGCTAAAGGCCAATCTTAATCAATATTTTAAAAAAACATACATACATTAACCTTGGTTTTTTTCAAATTATTCATATAGAAATGCCAAATACCTTTTCCCAGTTACATATTATAAAGAATTTAGAAGAAACATATTTTAACAAACAAAGATAAATTGATCGAATTTTAAAAGACACATCATTAGCAGTCATTTCTTTTGCCTTTTTATAATTTTTTTCTTCATTAAAACAGCCGAAAAGTCAAGCCAGATATCTGATGTTGTTTCTTGGCTGCAAGTTCATCAACTAGAGTTCGACGGGCCACATTTAATGCTCTCTGTTGCCCTTTTCACTTGAAAATCAAAGATTACTGAAAAATTAAAACTTAATTTCCTTGGCTTCAAAGTGACTGTCGTAGACTTCACTAAACAAAACGAGAAGCGACGGAGACTTCACCCCTTGATCTGTCCCAAACAGGAGGGACAGATCCAGGGGTGGAAATTAGCACCCGCCACCGGCCAAATGTGGGTAAATATTTGAAGTGGCGGGTGAATTTGATCAACACACACGCAACTGTGGCGGGTTGGCAATTTAAACAGAAAAGGTGTCATTTGTCCTCTTGACATATAGGGGGCAGTAATGTGCTCGAGTTGCTGCTGTTACGTCGAGCCGCGTTCCCCCATCAGATACGGTTCCCCCTGCGTCTCTGTAAATAATGACTTATCTATTAACAGAATTGTTTAGAGGGGCAAATATTTCTCATTAAAAAAAAACAAAAAAAACACTCTTTTAAAAATAAAATGTGCTAATAATATCATAATACAGAGGAATAAACACAGGTAAGGAGTTGTTGTTAAATTATTTTTGTCCTGTGTTTTAGAGGGGGAACCAAATATTTCAGCAGTCTGAAATAATTGGTTCCCCCCTTGTAACCTTTGCAAAAAAAAGAACAAATGTCTCCAAATTCACAGGACTTGTCGTTCATGATGAGAGGAATAAACCCAGTTAAGGACTTTTTGGTAAATTATTTTTGTCCTGTGTTTTAGAGGGGGAACCGATTATTTCAGACGGCTGAAATATTTGGTTCCCCCTGGTAACTTTTGCAAAAAAAGAACAAATGTCTCCAAACACAGTTAAAGACTTGTTG
>NC_051450.1:14593996-14603127 GCF_001649575.2 Kryptolebias marmoratus
AAGAACCAGGGGTGGAAATTAAAAACATTGTCCACCAGCCACTATGGCTGGTGGACAAAATTTTTAATTTCTACCCCTGGACAGATCTAATAATATTTAAATGTTATCTTGGAGGACAGATAAAATGTAACCACTGGCCGGATCTGGCCTGCGGACCTTGAGTTTGACACGTGTTTTAATACGACTTGTTTTTTCTAAGATGTGACGTCATTTACAAAATATTGGGAATTGTATTTTATTACGAAGCAACACTGATCTTTGGAGAGTCTTTAAGTGAGGTGGGGAGAGTTGGCATGGTGTCAGTAGACGAGACTTCCCCACCCTGAATAATGAGTTCAGGGGGTGGATGTGGGGGCCGCGTCCCCCCCACACGAGATCCAATATCGTCAGAGACAGAGACCGAGTGGGGAGTCCTTCTTGTGAGCCGAGCTCGGAACTGTGGTTTGGTCGTTTCCATGTCGTTGCTTCAGTGTTTGAGCAGCGCGTTGCTCGGCGTCTGGGACTTCTGGATCCGTCTGCGTGAGTAAAAGCTGCCGTTTTCAGCCGTTTGTCCGCGCGAATCGCGAAGTAAACGCTAGCTGCGTCAACTCCTCGCCGCGCGCTGTAAAACGTCCACCGAGGCAGGAGCAGGAAGCTGTGGTCGTGGGACGTTCAAAATAAAAGCACGCGTTTTTTTTTTCAAAATGTTAAAACTGAGAAAACCGCTACAGTAAACACCTCAAAAATGTAAGCGTGTTCTATTGCAGTGACAAAACAATGATTAAGGTTTCATTGTGGAGCTAAAAGTAAAAATCACGTACGTTTTTTCACTGCTTCAATGCTTCGTAAGGATTACTTTGAAAATACAGAGCGGAAGTTGTGCTTTTACTGCGACTGTTTGTGAAAACATCCCACACGTCCCATGTTTTTGCTTATTCATGCTTCATTTTCTTTTAATCATTGAACAACAACAAAACAGCATTAATTAAAGCCTTTGGCAAGACCTAATCGGAAAAATAAATCGAATTAGTTGTCTTTAATAATGTTCCCACTTTTCATGTTTTGTTGAGGAAATTTGTGTCTTTTAATAGATGCAAAATAATAACAATAATAACAATTAAGATTTCATTACACTGATACAAAGTGTTCTTCAAGCTTCTGGAAACATTGGAACAATTGACTGCACGTGTCAAAATATCTGCTTTTTTAATGAAAAGTATTATATGGATATGGATTGCTTTTTATCTCTTAGTGTACTCAGTTTGTGTTGTTTGTTTTGTTTATTTTTTCTTTAGGTAACAAGCTTAAAAAATAAAAAGTATTTACAGATGACACAATGCTACAATATTTTTAAATCCTATGTAAGGATTAAACAAATTAGTGTGTTTAAATTGTATAATAATCAGCTTCATGTATGTGAACATAAATAGATTGTAGTTTGTAGTCACTTAAACTTTTAGCTCTTAAATAAACCTTATAAACATGTAAAAGCTCCCTTCAAATTGTTTCCCATCCAAACTGGACTCCATATGAGTATTTGAACAGATTAGCTTTATGATCTCAGCTTCCTCTCCTGGTTGTCAGGAATTGTTGATCACCTTCCAGCTCAAGGTTTATTTTGGTACATTTCTGATGGGGAGGGGTGACAGGTGACGGAGGACTGCGTGGTACGTAAGCCTCTGCATCTAGGTATTTAGGTCACACCATGTGTCCCTCTGGAATATGGATTCACAGGGGTTAATTTCAGGCATTTGCGCCTTATGGAGATGACGGGTGCACAGTTTAATGGCTTCAGGGCAGAGAGAAGGGGTGCCACTTCCCATTCCACGGCCTGTGAGGGTAGATGCAGGGCCCACAAGTACCACACTGCCTAACAGAGGAGCCGCCCGTGGCCCCATGTTTCTGTTCGACCATCTGTGTTCGAGTGAGTCACGAGCACACTTGCCCAGCGATGCGGCATGCTTGCGCACCTTCCATTTACCCTGCCGTCTATTTTCAGGAGAAGCTCAGGAACCAAACTGAGCATGACATGCCATGGATGCGCAGACACACACACGTTCAGGGCTTGGCCCTGTTGATCCAACTAGGCCATGGTCGTGTGGGATTATGTTACTCTTGTGCAAAAGACAGACAGCATCCCGAATATGAGCTCAGCTGTTCACACATTGATACAGAAAGGTAACAACTGATCAACTCGTTAACTAAAGCACTGCAGATTTATGAGTGTATTTGACAACATATTAGTTAGTTTTTGTTATATTTAGCTGCAGGTTTATAGTTTACCTTCATAGTAACTTTCGCTAACAAACAGTAGCTCTTATTTATTTATGAATTTGTTTTCTGGGTGTACAACATGCAAACTTGTTTATTTATGTGTTGCTGAAAAGTTACAGAATATGTAACCCTTACAGTTCTTTTAGGTCTAACAGATTAACACATTACATTTTATATTTATTCTATTTGTAAAAATAAATACATTTTCACTGTTTACTTCATAAATATACAGTCAAAAGACTTCATAAAGTAATTTTATTCTATATTTAAAGCAACTGTGTCATCTACACAAAATAAACTATTTTAAAAACATTTATCTTAAAGTAAAAATCCTTGTTAAATGTATTGATTTGATGTAAATACATTTTTCTTAATTTTACTAGAAATCCAAATAAATAAACTTGTTTCAATTCCAGAATGTTACCACTAGAGGGAGCTACATTCCTACCAATATAGCAAACCCTGATTTTATTCTGTTGCTTTCCAGCTGTTGATCCCTGAAAATGGAGCAACTTAAAACATTTCTCCTGAACACTGACAGAAGTGATTAGTCACAGTTTGTGTTGTCATCTGTAACCGTGTGTTTGTATGTGTGTAACAGACAGAGGCTGAGAAAAAAGGAAATGAGGCAACACTGGGATTTTAAGGCCACGACTCATAGCTGACACTCATGCTTCGCCTGATGTGTTTGTGCCTCAGAAACGTGGAGACCGAGCAGCGTTTGTTGAGGATGTTGCACAGGAATTCATCAGTCCCTCCTGCTGCGTCTGTTCCTTGGTTACACACAAACACAAAAGTGTTTTAAAGTGTTCTCTGTTTCCTGCGCCGGTGCTAATTACAGGGGGAGATAAAGCTCCACGTTAGCTGCATCTGCCTCTGCATGTGAACTCCACCTGTGTGTCAGCGGATCAAAGCCGCCATCTCCTAAGGTGGAATTTATATTCAAAGAGGGGATATAAATTAAACACCACTCTCGTGTCTTCTGCTTCTCGGATTTGCTCCGCTTGCTCTCCGTCTTCTCACACACCTGCCCAACGCTGTCATTCCTCGCGCTTTGATGCGAGTATAGGTGTGTTTGACAGGAAGCCAGGGCTGGGTCAAGGCATGTGGCGACACACTGGGCTGCATGCGTAGCTCGCATGTGAACTGAAAGGAAAAAGAAGACGCCACTCTCAGTTGTGGTCGGCAGCTGTTCTTGCTTGTGAGTGTGTGTGTGTGTTCATGGGATGGTGTCAAAGTGTTTGAGTGTGTGTGGCTTCTCTGTTTGCAGCTGTGGGATCAAGCCCGAACTGGGAGCCCAATGTGGGTAAACTGTGATTTGGCTATCTCTCTTCCTGCAGGAGATAAATCCAATCCATGCTGGTGTGTCAGCCACTCAGTAATTACTTTGTCCTGTCATGACTGTCTGAGAATGCGAGCCAGTGGGAACTTGCACTGTCGCTCTTTCACTGACGCAAGGGGAGGGGAGAAAAAAAGAAGAAAAAAAAACTTGGCTTCTCCTTTGTACAGCTCTGTGTCAGCATAAGATGTCTGTCACCAGATAAGTAGAACCAGAGGAACCGATTCAAGTTCAAACGTTTGACATTTGTGGATTTTATTCTGGCTTGTGCGCTCTTTCTCTGTCTGATGCTGAGCTGAAAAACGCCTGTAATCCTGTCAATTTATACTGACTTGCAGTACAAGTTGTTTCACTAGGTGTCACCAGAAGCACACCTGTACCAAAGCAACATGCAGTTTAGAAACTGTCAAACCTGGTTCGGTTTTGAAGTGATGGCCTAAACAGTGCATGACACATATCTCTGATGAAAAGTGATCCTAAGATGAACTTCACCTGTAGATACTTGCTTAAGACTTAGAATTTCATGTAAATATTTTATTCCGTGACTGGAATTAGCACTGATTTCCTGCCTATGCACACTCCCAAACAGAAATAAAGTCACTCTAAAACACTTAAATCTTCTTTTCTTTTAGCGGCTGCTGGGTGTTGATGTTTGCTTACGACTTAATTGCCCCCAGCTTGTTAGGGCTTGGAATGCTTTGATTATAGTCATTCAGGGGAGGAAGAGTGGCGTTTGGATATCTTTTGACACAGGAAGCGCACTGAAGAGAGTGTCATTCATTCTTCTCCTCCTGCTACTGGTTTTGGGAAAAAAGAAAAAAAAAGTTAGGAGAGAGGGGGCCACGGGGAGGAGCGGACGAAGTTCCAGCAAACAGCAGAAGAATGGCTGCGGCAGTGCAATCTGAAGTGCAAAACATGCTGCGGCTTCCTGTGAAAATGAGGAGATTCTGCTTTCAGGATGCTGAGAAGTAAACGGGCCTTGTCGTATCAGGTGGATGGGGTGTGGAGGGGTCGCTGCTCCTGTCAGGTAGGGGCTCTCCCACTCCTCCCGCTCCTGCGCTTCCTGCCTGTGTTTTGGCATCAGAAAAAGCAAAGGAAAAGCAAAGCCCTGAAAGGATTTCCTCAGTGTTGACTGTGGATGATCCTATGGCTCCTTCATGCTAAAGCTGGGCAGGGCAGGGCCTGCAAACCGAAAGCCCCAGGGAAGGGAGAACACATAAGAGGGAATGGGATACAAAGTTAAACCTCCTCCACAGAAGTCGGAGCGCTCTTTGATGAAGGAAAACGTGGTCCTGTTCTGCGTTGCCTTTTACAGAATGCCGACTGTTTTTAAACTCTGCCTGACAGCTCAAATTGTGTGGTTCACGTTGCTCTCGCTGGTCTTGAGGGGAGAGATTACGTCGGAGTAAGTCGGTGGAGCGGTGCGCGGTTGTAAGTGGGTGGTTTGCTCTGTGCAGTGTGGGAGGCCAAGTCCCAGCGCAAATTAAAGACTTCTCTGTGAAAGTCCCAGACTTCAGCTACAGTAATGTGTGTGACTGAGCGAGCCTGTGTGCAAGCGACTGGCGGGGAAAGAGACCCAGCCCTCCCCATTCCTTTTTTTTTTCTTCTTCTTCTTCTTTTTTATAAACTAGTCATTAAAAATAAACCGCAACTCACTCCCTAATACATTCTAAGAGAGAGGAAAAAGAGAGAAAGAATTCATCTCCTCTTTCTCCTCCCTTTCTTAACGCTTTGCTGCTTCACTAACCAAGTAAAACAGGGGATGGAGGGGGGGGCAGCTTGGTTCAAGAGGACAGAGGTTTTTAAAGACACCCCTCCCCCCCATGCAAAAGAGTAGCTCAGAAGTAGGGAGGCCGAAAGAAATGAATGGGGAAAGGAATGCGGGAGACAAACGAGAGCTCTCGGCAGGAGAGTGGGAATGTTGGAGAGGCTATTGCCCCCCTCGCCCCGCCGACAAGATTCTGCAGGGAGTGGATGTAAACACACAGGAAGAGCGGGGGAGATGGGTGTGAAAAGTCGCACCTGAGAGACAAACAGAGCTCTGTAACATCTTCACAGAAATTCATATTTTTACCCAGATTTGAGGGTTGGGTTTTCTTTTTTTTTTTTTGCCCTTCACATTCCTTTACATGGACAGAGTTACAGCTGCCATCTGATCTCCCCCTCCGCCCCCGCCTCCCCCTCCACCTCCTTCAACAGGATGTATAAGGTCAAAGGGTCAGGACTGGAAACCACCAAAACTACATGCACCACTGTTGCCTTCTTGTTCCAATTTCCCCTCCTAGCTTCTATTCTACCTCCTTTTTTTTTTTTTTGTCTCCCCCCCACGTTTTACTTGCATTTTCCTCCTCCTCTCTCTCTCCTAACTTTCCGTCTCTCCCTCCACCGCCTGCCTCGTCCCGCCTCTCGTATCGGAGACACAGAAGGCCTGACGTTTGGTTTTGGGCCCAGATGGCTTAAGTGTGCTTCTGGCAGTGGATTAAGGCCGCTAGTGTCTCCTTTCCCCCTCCATGTGCAAGTGGTCAGGACAAAGAACGTCAAACAGGAGGGAAAGCAGGAAGGAATGCGAGTTGGGGGGGGGGGAAGAAAACCCAGTGCTGTGAAACAACACCGGGGCTGATGTTTCACCGCATTCCCCAAAAAGTAAACTCACATGCTTGTAAAAACTACCAGCCAGCTTTCCAATTGTTTTTCCATGTCTTTTTTATGAATCAAAGTCTCACTTTATTTTTCTTTTTTGGGGGGTTAATCCCTAGAGAGATTGCTGCAATCAAATCTTTTTTTTTTTTTCAAGCAGGCAAAAAAGAAGTGAACTTTTGACCACATTTATATGTAAATAACAGCTGCAGCGAGCAGCGATCTTTCATGTAATGACATGACATTGGTATTGTGTTTCTGCCCTCCAGGCTGCTTCCACTGAGCTCGTATGTGTGGCCTTTTGTCTTTTTTGTTGTTTTCTGTTTATTTGCGTTCCTGATTCCAGAGGTTTGTGGTCATGTTTCCCTGCATTTGGCTGCCATTCCACCGGCTTTCGGTTCCAGTCACACTTTGTCACGACCAGCTGTGTTTCGTCCTCCTGTTGTTCAGAATATTTTTAGTTCACCCGACACTGAAGTGGTGTGTGTCATTAACTTCAAATCCTCCCCGCTCAAATGTCACCATTCAATCTCTGCCTTTTTTGGTCTTTTGTGTTTAACAAGTTACACATTCTGAGTCGACTCAGTCGCAAATCCAGGTTCGTGTAATGACTTACTGACCTCTCCTGACTGCGTGATTCTGTCCTCAGCTATGCCGAACTTGTTACCGTTGCCAGCACATCTGATGTGTCACTCCACACAGCGAGCCAGTCTCCTTTTTGAAAGCATCAGTCAGTCAGTCTGTGAGCAACGCTCTGGGAAATGATCGCAGTGAAAGCATGCGTGAGATGTGTGGGTGTGTTAGCTTTAGGGTTTTTGGCTAATCCTCAAGTTTATGGCCCACAAGGCAGCTGGAATTTACAGGAACCAAAGGAAACGCCATGGCAAACTAGCTCCTCTGTCCTGTCCTCTTTTCGTCTCTGCCCTTTTTTTCTCTCTCACTTAAACAGAGTGACTCGGCTGTCCCTCTTTCAGTACCCTGCAGGCAGGTCTTTTGAACAGGAACGGAAGACTGATGTGTCTCTTCATGCAGTTCAGGGATAGTCGAGGTAAAGGTGTTGTCAGAGGAGAAGTGGAGAACAATGGAAACGGCCTAGAGTCTTGACAGAGCAGGTCTAATGTGAAAGCCCCTTTGTGTAGGAAAAATCTCCAGGATAATAGTTAAAAAGCTTCAAAACTTTACAGTAAACATCTTTTAGATTTATATTTAGACCACTACCTTCATAATTATACCTAACAGGGCTACAAATCTCAGAGTTACCGTTTTTCTGCGCTGATGATAATGATTACACTGTTGTTAGAGTAAACAGAGGTACTTTGAGTTTCTTTTACGAATACAAAACAATCCCCTGTGTATGTAATCACTTTAAATTATTAGCTCTTCGATATTAAATATTTTCTTAATCTTTTTTTTTGTCCATGTTCTCTGTTGTGTTGTCATTTACCAACGGGGTGTGTGCAACATCGAGCAATAAGGGAAGAATGCAGGTAATCAGGTTCTCAGTTTGAACTTGGATCATAAAGGAAAGTAGGTTAAGTAAAGTCACTGTATTGCCTAACCGAAGACAGCTGGCTGCCAGATTTAGCGGGAGCTGACAGTTGTAAACACACTCTTATCTAGTGATTCAGGAGACGCGAGCCATGCAAAGCGGTTAGGCGCTGTTGACACAGGTTTCTGTCAGAAAGGGCAACCCTGAGCACACAGAGCTTTGTTGATATCACTGCCAGCCAGAGAACACAAATGGTTTGTGCCGACACGCATGCATACGTTTATCTTGAGAGGAAAGTCAATTTAAATGCAAAAGTTAACGCAGGATGTTTACAACTTTGCTTCCATCCACAGTGAAAAACTTCCTCCCTTAACAACACATGCTAAATATACTCCTTTAAAAGGCACTCTCAGACTGCCACCTTCCTCTCCGGTTCACACATGCACACAGGCGCACACAGCCAGCTATTGTGTCTGAGACCTCTGGCATCTGGAGTGCAGAAACCCTCTCTGGTGACCTCTGACCTTGGATTGCTGAGAGTCGCAGACTGACATGAAGCACTCAGAGGGACTTTCAGGTGGCTCGGAGGACTTTTAAAGTCCTTATAATCATTGTGTCCTTGTTTTCTTATTTCTCAACAGCATTAGCTGATTAATAAAGATATGTGACGAACAACAAAGCTGCTATCCATAAAGTCTTTTTTTATTATTATTATTATTATTTTAGTGACTTACAACAACCTACTGGAGGCGATATTGAGTTGAGAAAGATTTGTGGTGGTTGCATTGTTTATCACAACAGTGGTGTAATGTCACACAGTGTGAACCCTTTAAATAAAGTTATTCTGTGCAGCTGTCCTGGAAACACAGGAACAAGCCTTTTTTTTTTTTTTTTGACAAGCAACCAAGATAAACTGGTTTGTGGAGTTCAACAATCAGCTGCGCAAGCCAACGCTTCAGGGCTCAGAACAGTATTAGATATTTATTTCCTGCATTTGACGCTAATATCTTGGCGGTTATGTGACTTTAAAAGCAACTCCTACCCATAATTCCTGTCGTGTTTTTCTTTCTTTCTTGGTAGGAGCGTCAGTTTGACCTGTCAGGGTAAACAAATGGCCAACAGAAGCTCCCGTCTACTCGCTGCTGGTAAAACGCCGGGCCCGTCGGTAAAACTTCACGTCGCTCTGTGTCGCCATGGCGACGCTACCACAAAAGACTCCAGCTGGCTCTCTGTGAGAGCGTGTGCGAGTGTGACAGAAAGAGACACCGTTGGACAAATGGACTTATCCTGTCCCTCCTCCTCCTTTTCTTCCTCGGTCTCGTTCAGATTTTCCTCTCCGTTAGCCCAGTCTCTACCCTCTCCCCCAAACCCCAAACATGGTGCAGCTGGGCTCAGCTGTCAACGTTCCACCAA
>NC_051450.1:14603199-14611936 GCF_001649575.2 Kryptolebias marmoratus
TTTGTGTTTGTTTGGATGGCAGTGGATTTGCGCTTGGCCTCCGCACGGGGGAGCCCGCCGCTGTTCGGCTCGCCTCTTAAACCGAACCATCTGCTCTTTGAAGTGGCCCATCACAGATCTACAGATTGGAGGCTACAAGGCAGCTGCCTGCTTTCAATCTGTCCCACTGTGACACGAACACGGTGATTAAAATGAAGGAAACACCTTTGCAGACGCACAAGTGGGACACGGTGGCCAGCAGAGTCGAACCGAGAGGTGGGCAGCAAGTCTGTTTTTGTTCAGAGGGCTGGAAAAATGAATGGAGGCTGCTTTGTCTCGGGGGAGGGAAGATGGTTTTTCTTTGATATTATCAAAGCCAGGGGTGGGGAGAGTGCTCCGCCAAGAAGAGCTGCTATTCACACCAACTTGTCGGCATGGGACTTTTGAAGCATTTGTCAAAAAAGGGATTTGGCAGAGGGCCACTAGAATTTTGTCATTCACAAACTCCCGTCTTCTTTGGGATGACAATGCTCCCAGCAGGCTGCAACTACCTCTGTGAGGGGAGAAGAAATGAAATTCCCCAACCCCATTTCCATTAAGCGAGGAAATTGTCCTTTTCTTTTGCATACAAGTAAATCTTTCTTCTTCTGTAATCCAAACTACATTCGAATAAAGTTTCCCACTTTCGTTCTTCAAGGGTTTAGTGGAAACGTGTATCAAATTCCTCCTTCCCTCTGTCCTTGACTGGATGTGTGGGAGTGCAGGGCAGTGTAGCTGTCTTTCATGGCAGCAGGAGGATCAAACTGTTTCCTTATCATTTTTTGGTGGAAACTGGAAACCTGACCCCTGCCTTATCGGGACAGTTGTTTTCCTCTCACTTTAGTCGGGCAGGAACAAATTTTTAGAAACCCACTTGCTTTCATCACTGGAAGCTTTTCTAACAAAAAAGTCAAATCCAACACAGTTCCTGGCACCGGGTGGTACACTGACAGCAGCTCCTGACGGATGGAGAGCGTATCATCGTCAGGAAGTCTGCGGTCTCTCTTGATGTGGAGAAGCTGAAACATTAAGCAAGGTTGTGTCAGTGTTCTATATATGTGTGTGTGTGTGCCTGCGTGCGTGCGTGTTCTGACTCTTGGGTGTGTTTACTTAACCTGCGTTGGCATTCGAAACCCCTGTCATTCTCTGGAGTCTCTGGCTCTCACCCTGACAGCTAGGTGGGACACTGCACTGCGTCTCCGGTTTCAAATATTGCTTTATTGAGCGGATGAAAACCCTCTTTAACTCTTCTTTGGGCCAGAGAGGAGCGTCGACACACAATCACAAACACTCACATGTGACTTTCAGATTACTTCAGGAATAGCTGACATTTTATCCTTTAAACCTCTATGAATAATAGAAGCCAGGCCCTTACCCTCTGTGTGAATATATGTGCTCGTTGATAATAATTGCCCCGATGATTATGAGGCTTTAGTGCACATCATGGTATGCTCACTTGATTTTCCCCTTGTTATGGCTTTGGCAGCTTTTCCTCCTTCCATTGTATCTCAGTAGAACATGTGTCATTCATCTGCGGGAGAATATACAGTCAGCCTTTTTTGTGGCTTGGTGTACCACATTAACAACCTTGTGATCTCATCTCGGTGCAGTCCACTTGAATACTTACCAGCTTGTCAAAACCTGACTGAAATCTTGCCTGCAATCATCCAATCAAGAGGGAGGTGGGAGGGCGGTTGGAGGCCGGTGGATGATAAACCAAAAGCATGAAGTCAGCCCTCTGTTCACCTCCAGTAACGTTAAGGCCTCTTCATAGCGCTGTCGGTGAGAAGGCAAAACAAACAAGAGCCCTCTGTAATAGTTTTAGACATGGCTACGAGTGCTGGGTGTGGTTGGCAACGGTTTTCTGTCCCTATCTCACCTCGGGAGGATGTTTGTCTTTTGTAGGGATTAAAGAGATCCAGGAGCCCGCTGCCCTAGTTTTGCTGCCGTGAGCACGGGGAGCGCAACCTACTTTTGATGACAGCACCAGTGCGGGAAGGAGATTCCAAGCCATAATGTTGTTAGGAGATGGCTGGTTTCTGTCTCTCTGTAGACAGGCTGTGTTTTCTTTGTCTGTTAGCGTGTTTCTATAGACGGGCTTCTGACTCAGGGTGTGTGAGAGCCTCCATTGTCTGCACAGGACCTGTGGCTGTAACATGAGAAGGAGAGAATGCTGACAGAAAGTATGAGTGTGGTACTGAGTGCCAGCGCTGCTGATATTTCTCTGTAGTTATTTACTTGGAGTACACGGAGCTCTGTGGCTGATATCTGTGGATCATTTCCCCTCTGTGTTAATTATTTGTGCAATCAAAAGCAAAGCTCTTAAGCAGCCATCAATGTAGTGAGCACTATCAAATTGTTTTAGATACAGTGACTGTGGGGAGAGCTTAACCATCTAGATCAGTGGGTCAAGTAGCTGACATACTAATCCTATTATAGATGCAGATCTGATTTGTCAAAGTTGACTCTAATCTACTGTCTGACTCCAAGGCTTGGACAAAAGTTTTTAAAAGACACGTATATATGTCAAAACAACAATAAATATATATGTAACTAGAACCTGTTAAGATATATGGCTTTATATTTAAAATCAGACATGTAATTCATTAAAATCACATTGGAGTAGAATTTCAGTTTTAGTAAAGAATATCTCAGAAGTAAATCAAGCTTTATAGGTTTGATCCCACATGGATTTTTCTTCCTTTTAGTACTTTTCTATAATTTGTTTTCAATATTAACCCTTTGACACAAGTGGGAGTCTTGCATTAAAGTTATAGAGATACAGCGGAACGCTTCTTTGACAGAATGACTAGACATAAACTTCTGAATGTGCATCAAAAGAGGATACTTGCCTTGCCAGATGTTGTTGGAAAAACAAGCAACGTGACTGGAGGGAAAGTAGTTGAAATGTATCTTTATGGCAGTTTGTGTACTTCAACCAGTTTTTACATTACGTAGGGGAAAAGTTGCAAATACTTCTCTCTGCCTGTTCCCTGTTTTTTCAGATGGGGTCTTTTGATGAAGTCCATTTTTAAACAATAAAGCAAGTTATTGTCCAAAGTATTCACAGTGAACAAATTCTAATTGTGTTTTGCTTATTCACCATCATCGGTGTTGGTTTAGTGAAGCTGTAAGTGTGGCACTGTTCAAAAAAAAGTTTAAGTCCAGAATTTGGGGAGAACTATCATTTATCAACTACCATTTGATTTAAAGAGTAGGTGTGAATAAACCTTTTTGTTGGATTAATGCAAAAACAATAATAATAATAAAAAAAGTGTAAAAAAAAAAAAAAGAATAAATTGAATGGTGATCTGATATCTTTGCCAAATTGCCTCAATCTTACCTTTTGCATGACCTCAGTTTGGAGAAAAGGTTTTTCAAACATTTCATAGCGGCTCACGTGATCTCTGTTTTATAAATCTTTACATTTCTTTCAGTTTTGCATGACATGGTTATTTTGGCAGAAATATTATAATATTCCTGCTGTAAGTGTCCCAGTCTGCACCATAAGTGGTACAGGTAGCTACTGCTGCCACTATTTGCACTTGCAATGTGCAAAAAACTGTGTAATGTAAGATTGTCTGCAATATAAAGGTTTATAAAACAATGTTTGCATAAACCACTATAAAGTTTTGAGTTGTTTTACGATGGCTCGTCTCTATGGTCAGAATTAAACTCTATTTCTTCAAACTCATGTTGTTTTAGGAGATATCTACAACAAGTAAGATATTAATTGTTCATATCTTTTAAAGGGAACCTCATTTTAAAAGATCTGAACTGCTTTTTATAAATTAATAGATTGCTGTATTTTTTTAATGTGTTTTTTTTCTGCTTCTTCTCTGCAGTATCATCATGCATCACCACATACAAAAAGACGCCTCCCCCTGTCCCACCAAGAACCACGCCATCCAAACCGTTCATCTCCATCACAGCCCAAAGCAGCACGGAGTCCGCTCAGGACGCCTACATGGACGGGGGCTCCGGCCAGAGGACGGGCATCAGCTCCCAGCCGGGCCTATCCAACTCCACCGAGAGCATCGACAGCATGAAGGCCTTGACGGCGGCCATAGAGGCAGCCAACGCTCAGGTGCACGGCCCCGCCAGCCAGCACGTCACCAACAGCACCATCACCATCACTGCCACCGCCACCACCGTCACTGCTGACAGCAAGGTGCAGAGAGAAGCGCTCCGCAAGTGCCTCTCCATCGGGATCCAGGTTCGTGGATGAGCTTTCGGTCAAAATCCTGAATCCTAAAGATGACCCTGGCTGCAGTGTGACAGTGTCTTCCTTCTTGTTAGGTGGAGCCAGAGGAAGAAGGGCCGACAGAGGAACAGTCTAAATTCCAATCCATAGGAATTCAGGTGGAGGATGAGCGATGGTGAGTAGAGACGCAAAGTGAAACTGGATAAGTCTGCAGGGAGGGACGAGGGAGACTCATGGGAAAAGAAAGGGGTTGGTAATGTGCACTAAAAGTTTCTCCCCCCGTCCCCCGTCCCCCCTCCCTCCTACACTGGGGACTCCTCAGCAGCTGTCCCCAGTTCAAGAGAGGTTGGCGTCAGAGTCCGCTCAGCCAGGGGCCCCAAGCGACAGCTGGGCTAGAGGATGTGGTGCAGTTGAGAAGGTGGAGGGGGCGAGTTGACAGCCATCTGTTGCTTGACGTATTGTGATTCAGGCTTCTTTGAGCCTGTGTGTTTGTATATGTTTAGGAGGGAGGAGAGAGACAGTTTGGTTCAGGGTGCTGTCAAAAGCACGCTCATGGTTCCAGGACAGGCAGCCTAGTTCAGACTGTTTCATAACCAAGGCCTCTGATAAAGCACGGAGGCATTTATGGCTTCTTTGTCCTCCTTTCATTCACTGTCTCAATACAGTGTCTTTCTGTTCGCTGAGAAAAGCTGAGCGGTTTAGCATCACAGCGCGTGTTTCTGCTCCGTAGTCAAGGTGCTGTTTGTTTCTGGCATTCAAAGGGAGATCAGCTTTAATCAAAGGTCACAGCAAGGGCTGAGTCCAGCACTTTAAAACGCACACATGAACAGTGTCAGGGAATGTGCGGGGGGATTTCTCAGAGAGGGAGGTCTCGACTGATTGACGAAGCTTGGATTGCCGTGAGTCGCCAAGCCAAATATTAACTCACCCAGACACCTTCTGGTCTGTTGAGGCTGGGGTGTTAATGCAGCACCGCAGCCTGTGCTTTTCTTTCTGGTTAATGTTTAGGGTGTGTTGGACTGTACTTTTTGCTGGTGAATGCTAGATCGGTTACCTGTTTGCATGCTTCATGTATGAATGTGTTTTTGTAGGCGTCTGCCCCCTAAATTAGACTCCCGGTTCTAGTGCCAATTACCTTTGGCTCTGCTTCTGTGTGTGTGTGTTTAACGATTTATGCAGAGGAGCTGTATGTCATAATCACCCCCTACTAGGTGTTCTAGGAACAACAGGTGTATCGTAAACAGGCTGTAAAAGATATGAACAAACGTCCTATCTTATATAAAAACTGTTTTTATTTTCCCTTCCTTTCTTTGTTGATCTGACTTCACATTTAGAGTTGGAAAAATCTGCAAATATCTATTAAATAAGCAAGACATCTCAGTCCTTTCTTTTTCATTTCATTTTAAACAAATAAGGTATTGTCAACTAACCGTATAGTCAAATTCTTTGAAACTTTCAGTTTTTGTCATTCTTAATGAAACAAAATTAAACAAACAAACAAAAAAAACACAAAAGTGTTCGGAAATTAAAAGAATACTAAAAAGCAGTACTTTGAGGATGATTTAAAGCTTGAATTTTATGAGAACATGATCTATTTTTGTCTTTACTTCCCCCTGCATATTTTCTTAGATTTTACAGTTCTTCATCACTGTCTCAGAATTGACGGGGTTTTTTTTCCACTTTAAATGCCCTACATCTTCCTTGCATCCTGGCTATTGATATGTATGTGTATCTGTCTGGGCTGTGTTTGGCCTTGCCTCCTCCTGCCCCTGCAGGAAGTTGTTCGCAGGCTGATAGAAAGCAAGCTGAGGTCATTAGAACTGAACACCTGCTCGCCGGAGTTATTCTTTAACTGCTCCTCACACATACTCGCACACACGGGGCTGCTGGTATGCACACATTAAAGAACACACAAACACACACACACTCTCTCTCTCCCTGTTTGATCTGTCCGATGCCACTCCCTCATTTCTGGTTTCTTTCTGTTGTTCACAGCAGAGGAGGGATGAATGAAGGGGGGGGGACAGGGGAAGTAAAGATGAATGGTTCTGGAGGAGTGTCTGTCCCGAGATGGGCTGTGATCATTTTCATGTGTTGCTGGCAGGTCAAGCTGCCTGGTCTTGTGTGAAAAGGATTGTGCTCGTGTTTTGATGAGAGTTCATTTCCCAGGCTCTTTATTCCAGTTTGTCGTAACTGTAGGAGAAGGCATGTTTTAAGCACAAATTGGCACTGATTTGTTTCTATTCGCCCTTAAATCTGTTTATTAACGGTGTTACATGTTGAGCAGCAACATATTAGTAAGCATTTTCAGCTGTTGGCTTGTCCAGTCAGCTCACTGTAAGCTGGCCAGTCCATGACCGCCATGCAAACCAGTAAGTCGCATTCCTCCAGTCTTCCATTTATTACTCAGCCGGTGAGAAGCCCTACGAAACATAGCCAACTGTGTGTGTTTATTTAATCTTTGCACATGTGTGTTAATGTTTCTGCCGTTTCACAAAGTTACAGAGGACTTAGCAGAGCCTGGCAGGCAGCGGCACAACGTCTCGCAGCCAAATAGTACATGGCAGAATCCCAGGTGTGTGAATGGGTGTGTTTTTATGCCTGTGCTGTGTTTGTGTGTGTGCCCATCAGGCCTTACAGCAGGGTTTGTGGTGTGACAGATGTTTGCACAGTCTATTGCTTCTGAATGAGACAGGTGACAAAACACCCACCCACAGAAAAGACGTTCCGCACTACAAAAGCCATTCATCACTATCAGCGACGGGATCGCTCTGATCATGATTTCAGTTTTCCTCTCCAGGGAGCGCTCCCAGGAAGCGTGTGTTAATAATCTATTTACTGATAAGAGAAAATAAGTAAAACAACCTCTTTCACAACCATCCTTGTTTCTGCGTTCTCCTCTAGTCACCGCAGGATGACCCGGTCCAACAGCGTGACCACAGCCGTACAGGCGGATCTCAATGACCCGACAAATGCCCCCGAGCTGCCGCCGCGCCAGTGTGCCACCATGCCACGCCAGCACTCCCGAGATGCCGCGACCTCTACGGTCAGCATCCAGGGCTCGGGGAACCACTACCACGCTTGTGCCGGAGACGAGTACGGGGAGGTGGGCTTTGACCCGTCCATCTTGCCTCCTCCGGACCCCTGGATGGACGCCGTACCCGAGCCGGAGGTGGAGGCTTTGGAGGCCATCAGCCGATCGGTGTGCCCCCGAGACGGCCGCTGGTTCCTGAAGCTGCTGCAAGCCGAGACAGAACGCATGGAGGGCTGGTGCAGACAAATGGAGCAGGACGAGACGGAGAATGAGCTGCCTGATGAGAGTAAGTTAGACAAAAAAAAAAAAACTGTTATACAGTGATATTATGTCTGTTTTTAATCCTCCTATCCTTGCCTGGTTTAGAGAGTGCTGGCATTCCTGCTATTGAACCACAATAGCTGCTTGTTCCTGTCTGAGGCCTCTGGCCTCCACAGACATACCATGCATACTTATCAATAGGCCACTGCTGGCTGCAACCACACGTGTCTTCTAGTTTGTGTAATGATCTCTCACACAAACAGAGTTCTCTCAGAGCTCCTTCGAGGCAACTATTTGATCTTGAAGCGAGCGGTTCTTGTCTGCTTGCGTCTAAGGATGCCTTACACACATAAACTCACGTGGTCACAGCAGTCTGAACAAACAAGCCCGCGGCCGTAGTTGCTGTATTTTTACCTGTCCTTAACTGTGCAGCTGATTTCATGCTTTACCGAACATGTCATCGCTTATGCAGCTAGTGTTTTGGTTCCAGGCAAGAGACTCTCACACAAGACACAGAGAATGAAGGAGAGTGTCTCAAGGTTATGTTTTCCCAGATCCCACGCTACCAGCCGTGCACACACACACACACACACACACACACACATATCCTGAGGGGGCTGAAGACTTACTGCAGATTCATTACTCCCCCTCACAGTTTCTGATTCCACAGGCTTTATGTGGTGTGTTGCATGCATCTGCAGTGGTTTTCCATAGACAAACAAATCTGTTGCTTTAACCGGTGGAATCTGGTAATGCAGTCCCTTGTCCCTGATCTAAAAAAAACAACCTGCCAAACCACACGTTTTACATTTTTGTGAGACAGTTTTGCACAAGATTTTGACAAGAAAAGACTCATCTACACGTACTGTAAATATTCAGTGATTTACATTTTTGAGGGGAGGAGCGGAGATTTCAGCAAATCTTTCACTTTCTTGTTACATTACTGATGCATCTCCCTCTGTGAGTGGTGCAGCACGCCTGCAGTATGCAGCTCTGTGAGTAATTGCATTGTTGAACGCCTGTGTGTGTGTGTGTTTGTGTTTGTGTGTGCATGCATGTGCATCTGTGTTTTTCCTGCAGTCCTGGGGAAGATCCGCAGTGCAGTGGGGAGTGCCCAGCTGCTGATGTCCCAGAAGTTCCAGCAGTTCCGGGAGCTGTGTGAGGAGAATCTGGTATGTGTCACCTCATCCTCTGCATGCTCCCCACAAGCCACCCCCCCC
>NC_051450.1:14611977-14616080 GCF_001649575.2 Kryptolebias marmoratus
CCCCCCCCCCCCCCCCCCCCCTTTACGCTGACATCATCCTGCACAAATCATGCTGACAGGCCAACCGAGCAGTCATTTACTGTGCATCTAGTGTAGACGTCATGTTTTTGCCATCTTTTGAAAATAGATCATACGGTGTGGAAGCAGGAGACTGACAAACAAAGATCTTTGAATTCAGACTCTAATATTAACCCTTTGTTGGATTATCAGCACTTTATGTAACAATAGGACCGGCTACTGCAAAGCTGGGAAAATGTGTTTAATTGTGAAATTTAGAGAAAAACATATTTGAGCTGAACTTGTTTTGCTGTGGACCACATTGCCAGTTAGACGAAAGGGGATACTTGTGCAACAGACTGGCAAAGTGATTTGTGTTTGAATAAAAACAAGGGGCAATGAAAAAGTCAAAGGCGTAAATTGAATACAAGCCAAGTACGCCTTACTACATATTACAATACAGTGCCAAAGGCTGATAAACTTTGTGTCATTCAAATTCCAAATAACCTGCCGGTCAAGAAAAAAGAAAAACTGAGTGATTAAGCATATAAACATGTGTTTGTATGCTTGTCTTCATGTGTGTGTCAGAACCCAAATGCGCACCCACGGCCCATCTCCCAGGACCTGGCAGGTTTCTGGGACATGCTCCAGCTGTCCATCGAGAACATTAGCCTGAAGTTTGATGAACTCCACCAACTCAAAGCCAACAACTGGAAACCTCTGACTCCCCCTGAAATCCAGGTGCAAACACTCATGGCAAAAATTAACATTAACAACAACAAAAAAAAAACAAACATCATTTTAATGTGCAAATAATTTACCTCATTATCAATTTGGAATGCTTTTAATAATCTGCATGTTTTCTGCCGTCATTGCTGTATACTTTGAACCATGAGAGTCATATTTGAGCTTTCGGTGTAGCATGCAGATGTGTATTGTATACTGTCATGTCGCCTGCCTGACGCCACTACTTGTGTGTTTTGTTCTGTCTTGTTGTTGACAGTGAGCTGCTTTAAAGAAGCTACTCTACCTGCCATGCACCGTTGGGGCCTGTGCATCTCCAATGGTCTTTTACCTCACGCAATGGCCACCATCGTGCTCTCTTACCCCACATAAATGGCTGCCACTGCGACCCATAATTGCATGCTCTCATGTTAGCCGCCGACTGCTAAATCTAACCTCCATTCAAAGCGGAGTTGCGTCGTCTCTCGTCCTTGTGTTTAGCTGAAGGAGTTGGTGGTCCGTCTTTAAGACTGTTTATCATTCCTATCCAGGAGAGAAGGATGCCCCCTCCTGTGCCAAAGAAGCCCCTGAAGGGCCACCCGCCTCTGGCTAGGGACCGCTCTCTGGAGAGCTCTGAGCGCCAGCGTCTGGAGGCTCGCAAACGCCTGCTAGCTGCCAAACGGGCCGCGTCGGTGCGGCAGAGCTCCGCTACCGAGAGCGCAGACAGTATCGAGATTTATATTCCCGAGGCTCAGACCAGACTCTGAAACACGCAAACATCCATTTACACGTAGAAAACTCTACACTGCTCCATAATCTCAGTATTAGCACTGAATAGTAAGGCTAGGGTGCTAGCATAAACACTTTTTTTTCCTGACTTTCCAGATCACTGTGGGGTCACTCACCCTGAAATTTGTCTGAACAAGAAATGTACATTTACAGTATTTATTTAGTTATTTATATACCTGCCCTCGTCTCCTCCTCCCAGCTTTGATGTAGCAAACCCAATTCTTTTGTACCTCGTTCTGTTCCTCACACCTAAAAGTTTATCTATCACTTGTTTTAAGTGTCCAGATGTTACACAGAAGGCCGTGTGTACCACAGCAGGGATGCTTCTCATAAATATCCGTATTTGGTTCTGAGAGTACCTCAGCCACGCAGGTGATTTTACAAAAACAAGTAGCTCAAACGTTACAGTACATGAAACGACAATGACGAGGCTGTTTGAGTCCTGTCCGTTGCAGCGTTGTGAGGCCAACCCTACGTGGAAGGTTGAATTTTTTTTTTTTTTTCCACGTGAGGCCGAGAGGAAAATATGAGCCTCTGCCAAGAGGGAAAAATCATTGAACGGCTCACTGTTGGAGAGAGCCACAAATCTAATCTGTGTGTCTGAGCGACAGAAAGCGTGTTAGCTGGATGTGTGTTTTCATTCAGATTTCAAAGTGCTTCCTATTTTTCTAGAGCCTACGGGGTCTTAGTTGTAACTGACCCCTAAAGGTAGCAGTACCATCAGACTGTAGACCAACCAGCCGTCCTGTCTCATTTTAAACACCTTTGTAGAAAAGACATTCGGTACAATGACATGATTCGCATGCTGACACACGTTTTTTTTTTTTGTGTTCTTTTTAACCAGTGTTGTGTTCACACTCCTCTGTGTAACAGACTAAGCTAAAAGATTTGCTACAATATTGTAGTTGTATTATATTTTATTATGTCATTTTATAGCCAAGAAAGGTTTCTTGGTCGTATTGAGACTACTGAACCGAAAAAAAGGGACTATTTCTCCTCACTGTGCGTGCACTATCTCTGCCTCCAAACAAAGCAACTACTAAAGGTCATACAGAAAAGAAAAAAAAGATCCTCTTTTTAATATTTTGTATTTTTATTTTAGCGATTGGAAGAAAAATGACTGTTTCTGGACATTGTGATTATTATTATTATTATTATTATTATTATTATTATTATTATTATTATTATTATTATTATTATGCACTGATAACAAGGCCCTTATACTGTGTCTGTGTTTTTATTTATTGCTTTCTTTTTTTGGCACGAAAGGCAACTTTTTATTTTTTATTTTTTTGTCTTTTCGTTTCAGTCATCAGCCTTAATTTCAAATGCGATAGTTGAGCACAACAGCAGTCTCAGGGGAAGAGGCGTGTTGAGTGCGTGCATGTGTGTTTGTGTGAGGTAGTGTGTGCGCGCGCGCGTGTGCGTGTGTTTGTGTGTGTCTGCCTTCTTGTGACTGGATGTGACCCACAGCTTTGTGTCTTGTTGTATATAATCCCCGGCATCGGGACAGGCCATGATTCCCGATGAAGAATAACGTGTTCATCCTGTGGACAGTGTCCCCCGTTGGACATCTCAGTGTAACAAAGTGTTTCTGTCAGCTGCTCGAATGTGGAGACAATCCTGATTTAATCTGGTTTTCGGTAAGAGCGTAGCAGGACTTCTAGTGAGCGTTTCAGTTCTCTGTAATGATCTGACAAAGTTTGTGCCATTCGATAGGCGAGGATACAAGCTTATCCTGCTATTTGTCCGTATTTACCAGCTAAGTGAAGTTTTCAATCAAAGTTTGTTTAGGAAGGAAGTGATGATGTATGGTTTGTATTTTCAATGAAATTTCTATAACAAGTTCTATATCTAAATGCCATTTTTCGTCGACATGTATTTTTACTTTGACACTTGTACCTTCATGGAATTGTCTCATACTACTGATTCTCTATTTATGTTTCTTATATTAACATATCAATATAACACTCCTAGTATAGCAGGGAGTTAGAAGCCAGAATGTTGAATTGTGGACTCTCCAGCAATTCTGAAGCTTGTGATGTAGAAGAGAAATAAACATTTGTACATAAATGAATGTTTCCCTATGTAAATGTAAACTAAAAACACAGAAATAGCATATTAAGCAGATATACATTTTGTAATTAATGTTATTACACAGTTGATGTTATGGCACGTGTATGAGCTCTTATCAGCATTAAAAAAAAAAATTGCCATTTATTTTCATGTGTTAATTTTTTTTTCTCTCCCCCGATCCCACATGTGTTTTCAATTGGAATATAATTAAAAAGATTAGTAGGCTGTTTTAAGGCGTTTCCCCTTCCGCAGGGGCAGGTCCCCATAATTAGACGGCGGTCCTGACGCTCCTGTACACACGGCTTCTGGTGGTGATTTGTCATTCACGCATCAGTCGCGCTGAGAGGAGGCCCGCTGGCCTCGGCGGGCGGGATTATGGTTCAGGGGGGCGTGCGGCGATGACGCAGTGGATGTCGCCTTTGTGCACGACCTCAGCCTGAGTCAGTCCGCTCATCACATGGTCTACCATGGTGGGCTCCGACGACTCACTGTGTCCCTAGAGGGCTGTTTAAACCCCC
>NC_051450.1:14616144-14697889 GCF_001649575.2 Kryptolebias marmoratus
TGATTACATCACTCCGCCTCAAACCACAGTCTCTGTCACTCTGACAGGAAACATAAAGAGAATATTTGGAACACTCAAAATGCTCTCTTTAACTTTTTTTTTTAAATGCCCAGCAGGGGTCGAAACCTTTAAACTGTTTGCCCATTGCTACAATCTTTAATAAGGAATGCCACTGGTTTAATTGATCTAAACACGTTGTAGCCGAACAGCTTAAGGGGAAACGCACCCCGAGTGGTTTAGCTTCAGAGAAGAATATGATAAATAAAAGAGCCCTGGCTCTCCTAAATTAAACGCCACATCCCGCTGAGGGCAGCGATGGAAGCTCGAGGACAGGAAAGCTGCCTGCCGCCTGCTCCATCTCCCACCTCTGCTGCAGTCCAGCCATTGAGATGTAGACGCATCGACCCCCTCCCCTCCACCGGCAGCCAGAAAACTGTTGACGTCTGCCGTTTTTCGCCCGCGTTAATTTATGCAGGATTATGCTAATTGACAGGAGCTGTTGTAAACCTCTCACACCCAGGGATGCCTATGAATGCCTGCAGAAAAGACGAGGGCCATGGTCCCTCTGCCTTTACTGTATTTTGTTCCCCGCTTTTTTTTTTTTTTCAGCTCTGCTCATCCTGAAAAGGATCAGTGTCATCTTTAAAATGTAGCAGGATTTACAACAAAACGCCCGCTAAATAACCGCGCGCAAGAATATAAAGGGATCGACTATGAGCTGTAGAAAAAAAACAAAACTTTATTTGAATCCCATGTGACCCCTATTTGCCACAAACATTGCACAGTATGAAAAGAAATCACATCATTGGGCATCATGTCACATTGGCTATACATGAGATCCTATTAGAAATGAAAATGCTTGTTTTTGGTGATTTTCTTTTTTAAAAAAATGCTCTCTTTGTAAGGTTGTAAAACAGTAAATGCAGTAAAGAAAAAAAAATCTGTAGTGTTTAGTTTTCCAGTCCACTGGCCATTATGTTTAGTTTTTTTTTTGTCCGCTGAGTGATGGGATGAAGGCTCTGCCTAAGAACCTGCTACATTGGTCATCTGAAATATCCCTTGGTATAAAAAAAAATAAAAAGTAAAAATAAAAAAAAGCACAGAGTTTTATCTTTTAAAACAGCTAAAAGTAAATTACAAAATCAAAACTATACTCATGAAAACAGTTAAACATTTACTACAGTAGTGAATAAGTTTTTCATCTGATGCCAAGAGCAAAGTATGTGTTTTTGTTTTTTTGTTTTTTTAAGACAATGAGATGACCTTCCTCTGCCTTTTAGTGTGCAAACAAATGAGGCAGACTGATCGAGAAGTGATCTCTGAAATGTTGAACCGTAAACGCGTGGAAGCCACCCGTCTGCTCAGGTTCTCGAGTTCTGTCTCCCTTTCTCGGGCGAGACTCAGTATAATCATGGAAATCCGTACAGACAGGCAGCATTTCTTTGATAACATTTTTTTGGTCCCTGTGTGCAAATAAAATACACATGTAGATACATACGCATGTATATGAAATGACTAAAACTTACAGCCAAGGCACCTTGATACGGTTTTCTTTTTCTATTTTGAAAAAAAAAAAAACAACAAAAAACATCCTTGTTGTATTGATTGGTATACCAAAAATAGAAATGATCAGGCGTTTCGGGTGGATTTGTTCTCTGTTTCGTGCAGATGAGTCACTGAAGTGAGGACAGTGGAGACACAAAGTCAGTCTCACACCCCGTCCCCTGTCCTTTAGGAGACCAGCTGTTTGGCTTGCAGCTCCATCTCTGCAGCCCGTTTAAGGGCCACGTCCACCAGGAGCTGGAAGCCGCTGAAGTCCTGCGTGAGGTCGGGTGGAGTCGGGGGCGGGGTGTTAAACAGCCCGCTGCGGGGGCTCAGGTTGCCCTCCGCGCCACCGCTGAGGAGGGTGCCCGTGGCGGCGAACGGGTGCTGCCCCTCGTCCCGCCGGCACCGGAGCAGCGCCTGCGCCTGCGCGGAGTGCAGCAGCTCGGCCGCCCTGTCGCAGGCTTGCATGGCCGCCGTGACGGTGGTGTGACAGATGACGGACGGCCGGCTCGGGACGAGGCCCGCGCTCGGGGGCGAGGACGCCGACTTCCTCAGGACGCCCGGCGCAGCGGGGTCGAAGCTGGACGGGTGCAGGGCGCGCTTGTCGCAGGTGTCGTCCGCGCCCGGAGCGGGGCTGCTGGGTTTCGGGGACTGGGAGCTGTCGGAGAAGCTGTCCCCGCTTTTGCTGCCCTTCCTGGAGATGGTGAACTGGTTGGGGTCTTTGCCGTCCTTCCTCAACATCTCGGGGAGAAGTCGCCGCCGGGCATTAATGAACCAGTTGCACACCTGGAGGAAAAAAAAAAAAAAAAAAAACAGGGCAGTGAGAAAGCTGCGCCACTTGGCTCTGTTGTGTTCTGCCTTGCAAACTCAAAAACTAAATAAAAAGAATCTGCTGGTGGACTTATCAGGTGCTGTTTGCGCAACAGTGAATCGCACCTATTACAGTTCTGCAAAAAATGACCTCTTAAAGTAACACGCTTTCTTCTCAGAGTTTGCAGTTTGAACTTTTATTTCCTGTATTTGGGGGGAAAAAAAGCAGCAGCACTTTTTCTTTTTTTTCCCCCTTTCCTGGCTCTGGGACGCCTGTAACTCTAACTATGTAAATGACTCCGCATTGTTCCCAGACAGCTGGGATGGAGCGGGGTTGGAGGGAGGGAAATTCCTGTCCAAATGTCTTAGCCAAACCCACAGCACTCAGGGAGTGAGCTTACTCACGCTGTCCCGTATACTGGTTCTGTGTGTGTGTGTTGCAACGCCAAGCTGGCTTAGATGACCTTCAACTCACTGCTGACGTGTTTTGTTGGCCATCTTGACAGGAAACGATTCAGTTAACCTCACGCTTCTCCTTATGAATCCAGGCTCGAGCTCAGATAAGCATCTGTGTGTGTGTGCATGCCTACCTGCAGCGTGGAGAGCTGGGTCTGCTTGGAGAGCAGGGCCTTCTCCTGCTCCGACGGGTAGGCGTTGTAGCGGTGCTCGTACAGCCAGTCCCGGAGGATCTGCACCGACTCCTTGGGCAGGTTGCCTCTCCGCTTCCTCTTGCCGTTGCTCCCGGCGCTCGAGGACAGGTCCAGGGGGGCGTCCACGCTGTCCTCGTCGTCCGTCTCGCTGGCCGACGGCATCGTCGAACCTGCGGACAAAGGAGAAGGAGCCCTCTTTGTTTTATTATCGGCGCAGGCCAGCTGAGCTGACGGGTCAGGAGCGAGCTGTCAAGTCCGGCCATGTGATTCGTATAAAGGGCGGGAGGGGGGAGGAACATCACAAAGGCTGATCTGATGCTGTGTCACTCAGGAGAACCCTGCCTCTACCGAACAAGCCGGGCTGACAGCAAGGGGACACCAGATTGCAGCTTTCTGCTTGGGATCTAATCAGAATCACATGGCCTAACAAACATGGCGTTGGAATCGCTTTAAGTCTCCTAATTAATTGGTTCAGTGTGCAGCTTGCATTTAAAGGAAATGGTCCAACAGATGCAGAAGATTCTTGGGGTCCATAACCCCAAAATAATAATAATAAAAATACAAGGTTTCATTCAAGTTTAAGCAGCCTGAGCTGGAGGTGGAGAAGGAGTAACAAAAGTTCCCAAAAGTCTGAGCTGAGTGGCCAACAGGATGAGGTAATTACGTAGGCTGAGGAGAGAGGGGAGGAGAGGGGAGGAGGAGGAGGGGGGGGGAGGGGAGACCTGTTGCAAATCAGCGTCTCCAGACTAAACAAAAGGAGGCAGAGCTGCGTGCGTCTTTGTACGCGACTCGAAAAGTTTCCACTCGCGAAACGGTGGCGGGGCAGTTTTAGCGCAAAAAAACCCCCAAAAACAAACAACAACAACAAAAAAACCAATAAACCCGACACCTCCTGAAACACCGCAGGTGACCAGGACGAGCAGGGAGCTGGTTTAGTGAGTTTAAAACAACTTGAGAGAGGGCTTCTATTGTGTGTGTGTGTGTGTGTGTGTGTGTGCGCGCGTGCGGAGCTGCACCACGAGGTCCGCGAACAACAGCAGCAACTTCCCACAATGAGGTCAGGACGAACATTAGCACACATTCGGGCTTTTTTACGTCCCATTTAAACTCGCCACGCTCCGAAAACACACCACCGAGGTGGACTTTGTAAGCCGCACACGAAAAACAACAACAACAACAAAAAGAAAGTCAGCTTAAATCAACAATTTGCTACGTCGTCACAAATCCAGCGTCCCGTTACGACGCTCAACGGGACGTTTTTCTGGGTGGTTTTACCGCAAGAAAGACCCCCCCCCATCTTAAATAAAAGCTATAATTAATCGCAAAGTTGGTTTAATCGCGTCGTGTGTCGGAGGAAAAACCCACCACGCCACGTTTTTGTGCCCCGTCTGTGTGAAACTAGCACAAAACGGCGAATGTTAAAAGAAACAACCGTGTCGACTCTTTGACATCGCGCCAGCACATGGCAGGAAAAAAGCCCCCCTGTCATGTCTGGAAAGGAAACAATAGGCTGCATGGTTTGCATATGAGGGGGAAATGGCTCTGTTTAACACTACCCGAGCTGGCTCGAGAACTATTTTTTCTTTTTCTTGTTATCGAATTATCCCTCCAAAAAAAGTAAGCCCCGCACTTACCCTTTTTCGTCTTCATCTCCGTCCGAAAATTCCCAGTAATTCGTCGCCCGAGCGCGGAGGCAGATTATTCTCTTGTTGTGTTTTTTCGTCTTTGCTTCAGCGTGTATTCCGAAAACAATCAAAAAAAAGGAAAGAAAGAAACCCCGTCTTCTTTCTTTTTTGTTGTTGTTTTTGTTTTGTTTTCGGGATATATTTTATCTATCCTCTTCTCGTCCTTGTTTGGAGTCCTGGTGATGAGGAGGAGGAAGAAGAGGGGGGGGGGTTACCTGAGATGTGTGTGTGTGCGTCCCTTCGGCTCAGAGCCCTTTCCTCATTGAGTGTGTGTGTGTTTGATCCTGAAACTGGGTGACAGCTATCTTTGACAGCTGCGTGACTCAACGCACAGAGATCCTCCCACCATGTTGAGCAGGAGAGAGAGGAAGGAGGAGGAGGAGGAGGAGGAGGGGGGAGTGAAAAAAAAAAAGCTCTGACATCAGCATGGCTTGTTCTACTGACATGAATACGGTTTCGTTAAAGCTTCACCAGATTCCTCCAAAAACAAGCATTTAAACTCTTCATGTCGTGAATTTGCAGAACTGAGGAGGGATAGTCTGACAGCAACAACAACAACAGGCTGCTGGAGCACTGCGGACCCTGTGAAAAATCAGACTTGCTGCAGGCAAAGCATTTTTTTTTCCTCGGCTTTATTTCCTTTTATCGATATTATCTCTGTTCGTTTGATTTTACACAACATGGGACGCACGTTTATAGAAGAGAGCACGAATTATCTTGTGTCACCGGAGAAAACAATAACAAATCCCCCCTTTTTTGTGCCTTTTGAGTCACTTCATCTTAAGTGTTTATATATTTTAAAATGCTGTTTTCTGACACAATGATCCAGCCCCTTGGTATTTGGAGGTTGTGGTGCACCAGTCCGGGTTAGCGAAGCCCAAAACAAGACAGCAAAGTATGTGCATGTAGGGAGGGGGGACGATCAATGCCTTCATTTGTATGCGCCGCACAACCTTGCGACAGCTGCTGCTGTGGCCGCGTCTCTTTGCATGAATTCGTTCCAAACAACTCGCTCTTTCCTGGAGGCGAAATGTCGCCCCCCGGTGGTCACGTCCGGAGCTGCGCCCGGGCGCAGAAAACAAGAGGTCCTCGGGCTCCCTCTGGTGGCTGATGCGCTGCATTACAACCCGGGCCAAACAAGAAGACAGAGGAAAAAGAGGGACCTGGAGTTTTAATGATGATAATTAAAAGAATTTAAAATGTTTAATTTTATAACAAACGCAGGCATGTTCCGCGGGGTTTTGACACATCATTTCTCAGATCCAGTTTTAGGTATTTACAGATTTTAAAAATATTTTTTTCTTAAAAGAAATTACTTTCAGATACTAATCTCCTATAAAGTGTTTTTTCTTAGGCCTGACACTTTTACATTTGTCTTCCACTTGTGCAGTTTCCCTATTAGCCTTGATTTGTCTGTGTTAGCAAAATATCAGATGAACAGATTTGAATGAAATCATTTGCTATATATCTACAATTCATATACTTTTGGTGTTTTGGGCTTCAGGTTTTTTTGTTAGCACACGTTGGACAATATCCTGTCATGGTGAGGTACTAAGACCGGACAGATAATGGGTGAAAATGTGGCCAAAGTTCAAAGAAAAACTTCAGAAAGTCTGGAGAATATATTGATGAAGATTTCTTAAAAATAAAATCAGCCACTTTGGAAGCAAAATTTTAAAATAAATACATAAATGGGGTGCTTTAAACCTATTGTACAATACTGTAGTATAGACTATTTAGATCAGTCTGTCCTATTTCTGATTGTTTTTCTTTTCAAAGGTTATTTTACAGGACGAGATGTAACTGAGGGCAGTGAGATGAGATCTATATTAAGCCCCAACATGCCTGGAAAACTCCAGGTCTGACAGTCAGCGTTAAATATAGCCATATGATAGGTTTGCAGAAGTGTATTGTCAGTCAGCTATTAGTCATGACAAATATATGAGAATAAAATGTTTGTATTATTTACATTTATTTACCTATGTTTTACTAAAACTCAGATTTATGTTTTACATGTAGTCTTAATAAAACATTTAATTCAGCTTTATTTTTTAAATAACTCGGCTATTAAAGCAAAACAAACCCTTTAGTCAAATAATTAGTGAAATGTTCTTTTTTAATCTTTAAAATTGATGTTTATTTACGACTCATTCAGTTAAATGGGAAGCCTGGAGTGACCCGACCCACGTGAGGAGTTAGTTGGGAGTTAATCGGAGGGTTAACTTGGCACGTGCTGGTTAACACGTTGTCATTTCACTCACTGGACCGCCATGTTCTGCCTGAGTCATAACCACGGCCCGTAAATAAAAAGCATAACAAACCAGGGTGAGGACAGCAGACAGCTGAGAGGACTCCTGCTGGCTGTGGACAAGCGCACCGGAAACGGGCTGATCCGCTTTCAAAATAAAAGCACCTCAAAAATGCGTCTAGCACAAAAACTTGAATGTTTTTCTGAATGTGAAGACAATTAAATATATAAGAAATATGTGAATTTAAAAAAATGGAAATTCCTACTTTATAATTTTAGAACCATTGTATTTTTCCTCACAAAACTTTGCAAGTTTCGAAAATTGTCCATTTTATTAGTTAAAGCAGCACTATTTGATATTTAATAAAGCATAGCTGAGGAAAAATTTAACTACACTCATTTGGGGTTTTGTGCACATTTGCTTTTCGTTATAATCTGAATCAAAACCCTCAATGATCTGTTTGTAACATAGACACGCATCCAATGTTCCCAATTTGCTGATTAGATTAATGTTACATTATCAAGGATATTTAATGCAGGAAAAAAAAAAACAGAACAAATTGTAGAGATTAATGCTATCCTTATAAGGATAATTAAATTAGATCAGTGTTTAAATGCCAAAAAGGCTTTATGTACAGTGTTGTGCTAAAATCTTTGGTATCACTTTATTTTAGTTAGATTTTCTTACATGTTCTTAGTCAGTACTTTAAATATTTTTTATTTGTCCGTACATCGGCTTATTTTTAACTCTTCGTTCTAGTCTTTGTACTCAGTCTTTTTTTCAACTCATTAGTTATTTGAGTGTAAAAAGGCTCCTAAAGCACTTTCACAGTTTCAAAACATGAATAACACTTTAAAGATTTGTTCCATGTTTTCCTAACGGAGCACTTGGCTCTCAGACTGCAGGTTTACTCGAGGTTCCTAGAGTTTCTAAAACTGGAATAGGAGGCAGAGGCCCCTCTCTAGTGAGGCTGACACCCTGTCTCCTTGTAAGACTTCCTTTTTGGTAAATCCTATAGTTCGGTGTAGGAGCCATGTATTTGTTTTTCTGTGTTTATCTCCACTAGGGGGTGTATTTTGTTTCGTGTACTGAGGGGATGGGTTACTTAAGGTCAGGTGTGATTCTGTTCAGGTGTTGCTAATGGAAAGAGGCAAATGGTTCTCTCCTGTGCTTTGTTTTAGAGTTAATGCGGATTAAATTTGTTCTTGACGATTCGACACTTTAAAGGAAATAAATGGCTTTATGATTTATAAGCCAACAATGAAGATCTGCATAGTAAGTCTTAAAACCAAAGCTCACCAGGAACAACAGCAACCAGTAGCCTGAAATACAGGATTTTAGCTGCTACATTAGGGTTAGTTTGGGTTTCCTGAGCTCTCCATTAGTTCTGCTGCTTTAGGCTCAGACTGCTGCACGACAAACTGACCACATTTCCTGACTCCATCGTTGTCTTTACTCTCTGCTGTCCATGTCTATACATTCTTCTTTTTGTCCATGTTTTCCTTTATTTGTCTTCCTACAGAAACCTCCCGGTATCTGTTTCCTGTCGAGGCAGACGGCTGCTCCTCTTCAGCCTGGATCTGCTGCAGATTTCTTCCTGGTAAAAAGGAGTCATTTCTTTCCACTGTCACCAAATACTTCCTCTTCTTTCCCCCCTAATTGGCCTGTGAATGTATTGTGTATTAATAGGAATGAATAGACTGTTACTGAATTAGAATCAGGATCTGAACTAGTTTTGATTTATGATTTCATTAGGTAACAACATTTTTACCTTTGCATTGTTCCTGGGTTAAACATATAATTTCCTAGTTCTTTATAACTAAACAAACAAATAATTAATTTACAAATTTCCCTTTTTTTACAATGCAGTACCAGTTACCTTTAATTTTCAAGTCAGTTAAGGAACTTTACCAAAGTTGTAGTCCTAAAATTTAGCTTTTAAAACATGTTTAAACAACACAAAAACGTTTTGGTTTAATAAAAAACACTCTTGAACTGAACAGATCTAGCAATAAACGTCTAGAATTTGGTATAATTATCTTAAGTTTGAGGAATCTTCTCAAATGTTCAATAATACTGTACCGGAAACTTTTAGAAATATCCAGAACATTCTAGAAAACAGGAGAAAAATAGTGAAATTAAGCCATGTTTTTGTCATAAATTTATTCTGTAAACAACAAAAGTGAAGATTAAAAGGAATAATGGGCGTTTTCTACTGTTTTGCAATGAAATGAGAACCAAAAAAGTGTATTTTCTTTGAATAGTGTCCTGAGATGACTTTAGTGTGTGAGCTTTTATTTTGAAGTGAATCCAACGGAAGTGGCGCTTTGACTGTTTTGACTCCGTCGAGCTGAGAGGGGCCTGTTCCAGGCTGAAGCCTAAAATTAGGGAGGCGCCCCGACTGCAAATGACGCAAGAAGGCTAAAGTGGACGTCGTGGTGCCTGTGAGTGGATGATAATACGACTCGGGAGGGACATGGAGACATGGAGACCCTCGCTGCAGTTTCCCTGCCGTCGACGACACGGAGGGTATTTTTAGCCGCTGCTGTCATGTTTTCGTAACACCACCACCCCCTCGGCCGCGGCGTTCGCTATAAAGGTCCGCTTGAAAAATGCAGCTGTACAACAGTGTGCTGACACACTACCCGAGGTCGTCCCGCAGAGTCACGATTACTTTGTCGCCCGCCTCCGAGCGCTCGAACGGGACGACGCGGAGCCCCCCCGGGGTCGACGGAGCCGGATTCGCCCAACTTCAGGCAACTTCCAACGGTGAGGCTGCGCCCAACATGCCCGCCTTTTCCTGCTACGAAGCCTCGCCCGCGAGGCCGACCTACTTCACGTCGACCGCGGAGATCCTCATCCGCAAGGCCGACGGGGCGGAGAGATCCGTGCCCGGGAACAAACCCCCCTCCCTGCGCTCGCGCGCGCTCTGCGCCGACCCTGGTGCGATGGAGGAGCTGATGGACCACGTCAGGAACGGCACGGACGACATGTTTCCCGACTCCCCGCTCGCGTTCACGAGCAGCAGCCTCGGCGGATCCGCAGGTGAAGATCGGAAACGAAAGATGGTGGATTTGTTCGAGGATGAAGCAGACGCGCCCACCAGTGCCCCCTTCAGAAGCAACGGATGGGCGTCGCTGCCTGAGCTGGCTCCACCCAGATCAGCCCACCCCACAGACTTCAGAAAGGAGCATTCCTGCGAGAAAGGTGACAAGGTGGCTCCGGCATCAGATGAGAGGCAGGCCTTCGAGCTCAGTGTCCTGCAGGAGGCGGCTCCACAGAGAGCCCAGGACAAGGTGGACGCCAACGACAAAGTCACCCGGTACCTGGCCGAGGTGGAGAGGCAGAACAAGTACCTCCAGGAGAGGCACAGGTACAGGTACCACATCATTCCGGATGGCAACTGTCTGTACAGAGCCGTGTGCAAGGCCGTGCACGGGGACCAGGCCACGCACGGGGACCTGCGGGAGCGCACCGTGCACCACATCGCCGACCACCTGGACGAGTTCGTCCCGATCATCGAAGGGGACGTGGGCGAGTTCCTGATCAACGCGGCCCAGGACGGCGCCTGGGCCGGCTACCCGGAGCTCCTCGCCATGAGCCAGATGCTGAACGTCAACGTCCACCTGACGACGGGCGGCAGCTCGGAGAGCCCCACCGTCTCCACCATGGTGCACCACCTCGGGGGCGAGGACGTCTCCAAGCCCGCCATCTGGCTGAGCTGGCTGAGCAACGGGCACTACGACGTCACCTTGGACAAGCGTCTCCCCAACCCGGAGTACGAGGACTGGTGCCGGCAGTCCCAGATGCAGCGGAAGCGAGACGAGGAGCTGGCGAAGTCGATGGCCGCCTCGTTGTCCAAGATGTACATAGAGCAGAACGGATGTGCGTGAAAAGAACTTCGGTTCGACGGTGAATGTTGTGTTACTGGACGAGGCAGAAACATTGCTCCTGCTCAGTTTCTACCTGCTTTAAATTATTTTTCTAAGATTTGTACCATGAGTAAAAGGAAGTGCAGTGCACACGCTTGGGGTTTTTTTTATCAACCAGATATTCCAGGATATCGTTTAAAAGGATGGGTGCTTTTTCTGTTTCTTTAGATACTTTTGGTTACCCTGACATGAGTGAGATGTAGAATATTTGAGTGATTTTTTTTTTTTTTTTTTTGGCGTGTACAGTATTTATTTGCCCTTTTGTTTTTGGCAAACACTTCTTTTTTTTTTTTTCTGGTCTGCTTTCTTGGCAGTTGCCAAACCTTTTCAAACACAGAGAAACCTAGTTTCCTTTTTTTTTTTTTTCTTCCCCCGCCTCCACTTTGCTTTGTCGTGTGTTTATCTGTTTACTCACTTTTGCACAGAAGTCCCGTCGGGCTCGTTGAGACGGCTTTGATTTGTATCTTGTTCATTTTTAATGATTCCAGTCTCTCTTTTTTTTTTTTTCTTTTTCTTTTGTGTGTTTGACAAAATAATTCAAAAATAAAAATGGAAAAATCGACTGTATGTTGAAGTGTTTTGCTCACATTTTTCACAGATGTTTATCCGTTCTGTTAAAACTAAATGATGTTGACGTCTGATTGGACTTTTTTTTCTCTACATGTTATTTTTCGTGTAGAAATACTCTTATCCAGTGCTGTCATTTGAAAAGTTGGAAAAGGAGCCACCGGTATTTAAGTCGACGTTCAAAAGTAGCTCCTTTTTTGAGAATTTGTCACAGATGAGACGCTTTTTATTGCGACAAAACTCTGTAAACCATGAGATACAAACTGCTTTGATACTCTCCGAAGCAACTATTTGTTCATCACAGCACATATTTGCTTTCCAGATACATGAGTTATGAGTTTAAAAACAGAAAAACACAAAGTGATCTTTGTTCACAGTGAAAGCCTCTTGTCACGTTGAACGCACAAAAAGCTTTCTTATCATAAACCCTGAACTGATTCGTTCTGCCATCCTCTTTATTTCTAAACCAAATAAACTCTAAATGTTTTTCTTGGCTTTAGGAAAATTGCTCTGATATTTTGCCTATCCTAAAGTAGTAATTCCTTTAACCAAAGTGGAATAAATGATGGCTAAATTCCTTTTGTTGGACTTTTTTTGTTTGTTTTGTTTCGAAGCAGCTTTGTGTTTGTTGAAAACTCATGGAAAACAAACATGATTCACTTTGTAAAACCCTATAAAAGTTTTAAGATGAGCAGACAGTTTGGTTAAACGTATGAGACACTAAAGGCCAGTTTGTTATGAAATTCATTGTTAGAAATAATTAAACCCAGATGGAAGTAACCAATCAATACTTCTCTCTAAATCAAAAAGTCAAAGGAGGACAGAAGTGTGAGTCATCCTCGTAACTGACTTTAAATGAGGAAAGAAAAACAAAAACAAAAATCAGTTTTACTGCAGTACAGTACTACACTTCCGGAAGTGTTTTCAGAAAAATTTGAATCTAAAATCGGTTCATTAAAGGTATCAGAAAGAATCATTCTGCACCTAAGTTTTAGTCAACTTGGAAAAGAACGACCTCACCAAGTACAAGAATACGTTCATACAGTACATACCTAAATACATACAGTACATACAGAAATACAAACAGTACATACACAAATACATACATACAGTATATATATATATATATATATATATATATATATATATTTACATGCACAATACAGACCTACAAACCGTATATAAATACATACAGCACATACAGAAAAACATACATACACACCTACATACAGTATATACACACATGTACCTACATGCAACATAGATACAAACAAACAGTACATACCTACATATTTACATGCAAGATACATACATACAAACCATATGAACATACATACAGTAATACATACACACATGCATATCTACATGCATACATACATACATGATGTACCTTCAAGGTTCTATCTGATCCGTCCCATTGATAAATCCCAAATTCTCCTTTACATCCACTAGGTGGCGATATAGGCTTCTAATATTTTCACACAAAAAATTGCAGGCAAAAAAGTGTTCATTATTTGTTTTCCTCCTTTTTTGTTTGTCTTTTTCTCTAAAAAAAAACTGCCTGCAACGAGTAATAATCAGACCTTTCTCCCTGAATTACTGCAAGGTCCTGAAAAACGTGAAAATGATGGAACTGCAGTGAAAAGCTTTCAATTAAGGGCTGTTTAAAAAAAAAAAAATACAACACTATAAGTTATATAAAATATCCGAATCAGTCTTTTTGCAACTTAATGTTCCAAACGGTTTTACATGATGATAGTTTAATGTAATTCGTTGAAGTATATTATGAGGTTGTTATTTATTTTTCCCCCCACTGAAAGCTTTACAGTGATGACGTAACGCTGCAGTCAGGGAGGCATGAGGCAGAAAGTTTTCGTCTTGTCTTGATGCGGGAGAAGAAGTCGCCTCGCGCGGACCGGACCGTGAGCACGCAGGCGGGAGCGCGAGGCAGGTGAGGCTGGACGGAGCGGGCTCCTTCACCGCAGTACTGGCGCAAAACCAGCGCACGCACGGGGAACAAGAAGTCTCTAAAGGACCGCCGCCCCCCCGCCTCCCGCCCTCCTTCTTTGCCCAGAGCGTCTTCTACTCCCACGCGCTCGTAACGGACCGCGAGACTGCTGAGCTCGAGCTGGCTGGCTGCGAAGTTAGCGGATACTTTTGAAACAAGCCGGACCGGAAAGCGGGGGGGACATGTCGGGACACCGGGTGCAGTTCGCGGACCTTCCTCCGAGTGACCACAGAGGAAGCCCCAAATTCACCAGTAAGGACATTTCACCCCCAAACACACAGAACACGTCTTCCTGAAGGTGTAGGAAACTTTCTAAAGTTCTAATGAGCTTCGAACTGGGTTAATATTATTGTTTAACATAATGGCATAAATTCCTCTTAAAGTTTCATACTGAATACAAAGATAAAAGGCTAAGAATGTACATTATGTCTTAATAATAATAATAATAATAATAATAATAATAAACAAGGTGCAAAGTATGAGCAGATTTATTGTTACTGAATGTGCTTTTCCCCCACTTAATTAATGAAATGATTATTGTGACATTTTTGTATAACACTGTATTCTTGTGTGTGATGTGTTGACCTCATCATCCCCTGTGGTCCATTCAGCATCAGCAGCAGAAGACCCTTATATGCCCCCCCCCCCCAATCCCTTTAACTATGACAGCTCTCATGCTTTGCTGCTTGGGTAACCTTGAGGAGCCAACTAATGGCTAACCCTAACCCAACTAATGAGTCTGGAAGACTAAAGATGTAAGGTGCTGGCGTGCGGCAGGAGACAGAGAAGCCGAGCTCATCTCTACAGTGGCAGGCTGAGTGACAGGACACGTGAGCGAGGATGCAAAGGAAAATTGCTGGTTATCTGCAAAGCCCCCGGAGAAGTGCATCTGTAGCTTTCTGTGTGTGTGTGTGTCTTTTTGTTTTTTTGTTTTTTTAATTTTGTGATGGAAGCCTCGCTGGCAGTTTGTCTTTATTCCCCACGTTCGCCTCAGTAACACGGGCTGCAGCGGGGGAGAAGTGCTGATGAGGCTGTGCAGGTTAGGGCTCAGATCGCATGCGGGGCATGTGGGGCTTGATGTGTGGACGGGCACAACAGCAGCTTCAGCAGCAGCCAGCTACACATCCTGACTCAGCCTATCCGGTTTTTCCTCGCTGCTTGGCGGCAGGTGACAGTGAGGTCAGGTTTCAGTGTCTCATCTTGCTGTCTTTCACGTACACAAACTCAGATGATGGTATGAAAAACATGTAAAGGACACATGGTTCAGTAGCCATCTTGTAGAGTTTTGGACGCATCTCCACTTATTTCCATTATATTATTAGGAACTTCGGTTGTGGCTCAGTAGTTGGAGCAGTTTTCCTCCAATATGAGAGTTGGAGGTTCGATTCCTGGCAGCAGGAATGTCGAAGTGTCCCTGAGCAAGACACTGAACCTCCCACTGCCTCCCATGTGTGCCCCATTTGTGTATGAACGGAGTTTAAAACACTGATTAGACTCTATAGAATGATTCATTCATGTAGAGATGTAGCAGAGTGCTGTGTGGATGGGTAAAATAGGGCAAGAAAGGCGCCATATAAGTACAGTCGATTTCCATAAAAAATTACCTTTTAAAGCATATCCATAGAAGGATGATAGTTAGGCTTTTCTAAGGAGGTCTGGATTATTCTTAGAGCCGACCAAAGACATACATATTCACGTATTTGCCTGGAATTTAAAAATATGTTGAAGAAAACATCAAGTTAGCCTAATTACTGTTATTGTTGCCATAACTTAGAAACATGAGCTGTGTTTCTAATAAGTTTTTAAGCAGATTTTAGGGGAATTTTCCTAAATTTTAATTTTATCTTTTTAATTAACTAGTCTGGAGGACAGCGAAAGACTCTCAACCTGTCCAGGAATTATCCCGCACCTTGCCCATTACCGGCTGCGATAGGCTCTAGCGTTAAAAAAGGATGCCTCTTCTGATCTTCGGCACAGGTTCCAGTTTTCCAAGCTGGCATCTTCATCCTTTCCGTACTGTCACGGTTGAGGTTCCACGACCGATCTTGTTGACGTTCCTTGTTTTTTGGGAGAAACAAGTTTTCAAAATGATGCTCATGGATTGTGAAGCACACAGCCACCTTATATTATCAAAAGGCTCCATATTAAATTGTTCTCATGTTCAGAATAAAAAATCCATACTTGGAAATAACAGGGACAGCCCTGGTGTGTAACGGCCACATTATAGATACAGACGTGGTGTCTCATTTCTCACGGCGGCGTTGTGGTAATCAGTTAAGCTCACTTTCATACATTAAATATCATTTACAGCAGCATTTAAGAAAAAAGAAAGACATCTGGTGCAGAAAGCAAATGCTATGCAGTGGAAAAAAGCCAAAAACTATTAACGTCCCATAACCACATACTGTGTAATCTGTACATGCCTGACGTTTTTTTTTTTTTTACATTTTTAAGCATTTTTCTTTCTATCCTGACCTCAGTTACTTTGCTCTTCACCATCATCACAGTGGGAGTTTTAGTCACACTTTCCAAACAAAGAGTCATTACAGCTGTTTCACAACATTAATACAAAAGAACCAGTTGCAGATGTTCTCAGCTTTGCAGATGGTATGCGGTTAAGCTGCGTCTTCGATTTTAGATTTGAACGTTGGCGTGATCGCTATTTGATCTCTTTTTTGTGTGTTTGTGTGTGATTTGTGGACTTCTCTCTGTTTTGGGAAGAACTGACTGACTGTAGAGCGTGTCACTTTGAGTTAAACAGGGAAATGTGTTTCACTGCAACCTAGACAGCTGCAGTCTGCAACATGATGTCCGTCATATCGGGTTTCTAAAAATATTTACAGATTATGTCAACAGCTTGTAGACAAAGATAAGCAGTCGAGGCCGGAGAGCTGGATGAAGATATTGCCTTCATTGTTCCTAACAGTCTGATAACAGCTCCTGTGAAGAAGGAGTGGGGGGCTCAGCAACATAAAAAGTAGCCATAATTGGAGGGAGACCTATAAATAAATGTATAGTAATAAATCTAGCTGCCTGTTGTTGTTCCCTGTGTGATAGTTTTGGAGAATTTGGTGGCTGCTGGGCTGGAACTATAAACACAGATGCTTCTTTACCAGCTCAAGAAAGCAGATGGTGTCTGTGCCGGCATCAGGTTTTGGAAACTAAAAGGACGAGATGCTGTCTCTGCAGCCTGGAACTCTCTGTTAAAACAAACCCAACAGCAAAGTGAAGATGAAGGTGAAGTCTCGCTGTAGTTTCCTCAACCGTAGGTCAGTCACTCGTCTGCTGAGGTAAAGTGGGAAATGCCAACGTGGAGTCTGCTGATGGCATCTGATATGCATACGAGCTGGTCCTTCTGGAAACTGCAAAGCCCCAGAGAAGCTCGACAGCTGTTTTCATCGTGAATTAAAAGCACGTCCCAGAAGGACTCTTCAGTGCCGGCGCAAAACAAAAGACTTAAAAGTGGACCGTAGCCTTATCTGACCAGTAGTAACTTTCTGGTGTTTTTCTGCTTTTATTTCCTCAGTTCTTACTTAGAATATGCGAATAAGAAAACGGGGACTAGAAGAAGTAAAGCTGGCGGTGGTTTGAGGAGTTTTTTCATTGTTTCTTAGAAGACTTTATGTGCGTTATGGGGGGATGGAAACATCTTTTGTGATGATCAAACTCAGCAGCTGCTGCCTTTTTAAGCCGGCACGCCTAAACTTACATCACTGGTCTGCGTTTTCCCGGATATGACATAATGTTTCAAAAGATGTAAGTAACTGTTGAGGAAAAGTCCTCCAAACTGTCCTCTTGTGGATTTCCACAGCAGTTGTTGCTGTTTTTTTTCTTCCCTCCTGAAGGTTTGTTTCTGGTTAGCGCAACAACTTTCCCCTGGCATCTTGTTCAGTCTTTTGTTGTTGTTGTTGTTGTTGTACTGTCACGAACTGTAACCTTTAACAGCTAACGGTGGTCTGTAAAGTTAGAAATGTAGTGCTATTGAAAACTCTTGTGGCGTATGAGTAACTCGTGAACTTGCAGAGGCGTCCACTCCTGGGACAACTGGTAACTTTCTAAATATTTTCAATCTGTGAATAATCTTTCTCGCTGCGGAATGATGGAATCCAAATAGTTTGGAAATGGACTCATGAGCTTTGCAAAGGTGCTCATGGTTGCTGCTTATTAGCAGCATTTGGTTTGTGCTTTCACACTTAGTTTCCATGGAAGCAGCTTTGATGAACTTAGTTTTTCACAGCACTTTTGGTGTAGTTATTGTGAAAAAACTAACAATCCGATTTAAATATTGTTAGCTGCAGTCATCTTAGGTTATAACTGTGACGCTCTGAAAAGACTAGATGGATGTTTTACTTAGACCAGATTAACATTTTTTCTGTGACTGTCCATGCTTGAGAACAGAGTTAAAGGAAGGCGTTATTTGAAGGAAAAGATTTGCACAAGAGGAGCAAAGCTTAATGTGAGACGATCTTGTGGCTCTAAGTATACCGAGTTGAGTTATTGTCGCTGTCTCGCTGAGTGGCTGCACATTATGACGCTTTGCATGCCTGATGAATTATCTGTCCTCTCCTGCCTTCTTCCACTGCTGGAGACCGTGAAGGCTCCAGCAGTGGGATGCTGATGCTACATGGAAAGGGAGCAGATGTTTGCCCTCTTTAAAAAAAAAATCTATTCCTGGTTTTAAGCGATTCCCTCTATATCGCGTTCCTGCTCGAAGACGGCACGATGAAGTATCTGTAATTCTCTTTAAGCAGCAGTAAAGGGGCAGTGGCGCGTGACGCAAGAGCAAAGCCTGAAGATGCAGAGGATGTGAAAAGTTAATCAGTTTTGCGGCAACAAGTTGTTCTACGTGCCTGTGGAAGAAGCTGGGGAGTAAACAAACTTCTCTGTGATGCTGATAGTCAGCTTGGAGGATCTGAGCTCTAATAACCCACAGAAAAAAAAAAAACTGTTAAAATGATGACACCCAAATGGTTGCACAACCTTCTCCACATTCATCCTCCACGGAACGAGCCTTTTGAAATATCTGCACCTTTTTATTGGTGAATTGAGGCTGCCTTGCTGTTTGGACTCGGGGTGTCATAACATTCTTTTTATGCTCTTCCCAGCCACTAATGATGCATGATACCTGCACTGATGATTTTTCTTTTAAAGAGCAACGGGAGCAGAAAAAGGATTTAGTCACAGACGAGTAGTCAAATAGCCTTCCATTTGATGTTGCAGCCAGGTCATGTTCAAAGGAAAATTTCAAATAGGCATGTGGGGGTGAAAATGAAGCTGTTTTCTCAGGGTTTTTACGCTGACGGTCAATTTGAAGCCTGTGTGTCTGCTGCGCATACACGCACACACAGACACACGTATGGTGTTGCTTGATAATAGAGCTTGTCTCGAACTTATCTTCACAGCCCATGTTCTCGACACTGAATCTTTTATCCACCAAATGTGAATTTAATGACTTCACCAATTGACCGAGAGAGCTCAGTCATCGCCAGAGGTCAGGTGTTCCCGCGTAAACGTTTAACACAGGAGCGACTCTCCGCACGAAAACAACAACCAAGACATGTCGAAAAGCAAAAACAGATGAGTCAGTGTCTCGCAAAGCAAAACAAGAAGACACAAAGCTAAGACATGTAAGATAATTTCACCATAGTTAGTGGAGACATAAAGAAACCAAAAGCATGAACATACAGGCCTGGGCATTTTTTTCTTTTCTCAGTAACATCTTAGATTTAAAGGCCGCTCCTGATAGCATATAATTTACCCCACTTAGCTAAAAGCAAGTCATGTGACACCACTCACTTAAGATTCCAAACATTTTGCTTTTGTGTCTAATTTGATAACCGAGCTTGTGAATTTGAAAAGGATCCACTCCCAGTCAATAACCGCAGGCCTGCTCCTGTCAATGTGACAAATGGGAGGTTTCAGGGGAGAGGATACAAGTGGGTGTGCACGTAAGTGGATGGGACACCGCCGATTGGGTGCGGTGACAGCGAGGAGGCCGTCGTGGGAGGATTACGTTCAGAAAGTGCTGAGGAGTTCAGCAGGGACTTTGTACCAGTTACTTTTTATTTTATTTTTTTTAATTTCAGAACCGATGAAAAGCACCCTCAGCTGGATGCACACGGCACCCCCAGCTCTGCGGTGTCCGTTTTTGATGATAACTGACAATAATTAGTAGCCGAATAAGCGCTGACCCATTGCGTCATCGGCAAACTTTTAATCTGTGAGAATGAGGAAATGAATATACAACACGCAGTCAATTATTTGGTTTTCTTTCACTTCCTGTGAATTTTCAGGTCATGTTGGGCTAATCCACTTTAGTCCCTCGAAGGTCTATGAAACACCAGCATGCCAATAAGTGAGGCGTGGACATCTGCAAATGGCTGCTGATCCGTTGATCCCACTTCTAATCCGAAGACAAAAGATTTCTTTAATTAGGGGCCTTTTCTTTTAATGCTGAAGCATTTGCTTCCAGAGGTTGACTGATTAAGGTTCTGCAGTGGTCGATGCCAGTTTATAAAGCCAATTTGTTTGTTTTCGGGTCATAAATATACCAATTTAACATTCATAACTGTTACAATTTACTAAATTAAAAAAATAAAATAAAATAATTCATTATTGAATGTAATTTAGTGATTCAGCCCTGGGGCCTGATGCAGGTCAGCACACATTCCTACCTGTGCTACTGTTTATTAAAAGCTTACTGAAAGTCTGAGAATAAAGTTTTCCATATTTTCTCTCTGAAAGTAAAATTTTCTATCTGACCAATTAAATATATATGGTTCTGAAAGATAAGATTTAAAGTCTTGTCATTACTATAATAAAATTTTGGCATTGTTCTTGTAAAAATTAGCCCAGTAATCCAATCATCTTCCTTTTGGGTCTGCTGGTCCCTGCTGCGAAAAGCCATAGCCATCACAGAAAACACAATGACAAAAGGGCATGTTGTCAAGTGTAACAACAACGTGCTGCATACGTGCCTGCCTTTTAATCGGCTTAGCATACTCAGGTGTGAAAAATGCAGATTAATTTTTTTTTAAATGGCAAAAATAGGCTTAATTAAACGGTTGACTGATCAATTGGTCGACCTCTACTTTCTAATTTAAATCATTGCTTATGTTAAGGTCAAATTCTTGTTTCATAAAATAAATGAAGCAGTAGATCGAGGTCTTTGATTAGAGTTGAAAACTGAGCAGAAATCTCCCTTCTGAATTTGTTTTTAGAACAAATTTGATGAGGATTTTGTTTCGTCAAAGTGCTCAAACATTGCAGCATAACACACTTTTTAACTTCAGCTCATTTTCTTAGATACTTAAATTGTAAAAATTTATGCAAACAAAAAAGCAGTCTTTACAATTTAAGTATCTAAAAAAAATATGGCACAAAATGGCACTTTTGCAGCAAGTTGATTCTCAAACAAGCTATTCGCCAAAAACTTTTCTTAAAAAAACAAACAAGAAAGGTCACATGAAAATCAACAGAAATCATTACCTAAAAAAATTATAAAAGATGAGCAAAACTTGAAGTGACATCTTTAAAAAATAAGAAGAAAATCAGAAGACCTGACAGAAGACCCGTAAATGTATCTGGTTCTTACATTGAACCATTTGCTAACTGCTGATGCTTCAACAAAGGGTGAAAGGAGGGCTTTTAATCAAAACAGAGAAAAAGTTTAAGGGATCTCTTAATTATTCAAAAACCAGACTGAAAGTTTTATCTCAAGTGGAATGATGTTACCAAAATTGATGTATTTATTAATTTTTTTTGTCCAGGTTGTTGACATTACAGAGAAGGTTGGGAAAGAAATACATGATTGAGTGTCTGAAGCCATCTCTAAAACACGGAGGAGGTTTTAACATAGTTTGTGGCTGTATTTTAACTAATGGATTTAGGTTAGGTATCTTGACAAAACTGACAGAAAAGTGAATTCAGAAAAATACCATTAGATTTGGATTCATCGTGAATTATTATCTGCAGACCATTCTTTATGTGTATGACTGTTCAGTCTAAAGAACCAAAACAAATGATCAAGCTTAAGTAGTTTTATATGCAACAAGTAATGACTAAACTTTGAATGAACTTTGTTTCACACCGGTTTAGTCAGATCTTAATATAAGGCAGCTGGGAGACTTGTGTATTTATTCTTAAAATGTTTTTACAGCATCCTGAAAGCCATTATTAACCCACAGCTGCTTGTTATCATTGTCTCCTAATTTTTCTCTGTCCAGGAATCCACTGAGGAGAGCCCAAGTTAGCTTAAACTTTCCGTTAACCTTCAGGACCTTAAGTCCTCCGGCCCCTGAGTCACCCAAACCCCTGTTCCTGCCTCAGAACTTGACACTGAATGGCGCCCAGTTTTAATATCATGGGGATTGTGGCTGCTCCTCACTGATAAAGGTTTCTGGTTAGTCTTTGATGTTCTTTGGTCTCCTTAATGAGGATCAGACTCTGGGGTTTTCTAGCCAAAGCCTCAGCATTTTCTCCTCCCCTTCGCCTTTCACTTGGAGCAGGGAGGCTGCGAGATTTAACAACCAGTCTACCTTGAAAGAAGAGAACTTTTTTTTTTTTCCCCTGGTCTTTTTCTTTGCTAACATAGATTTCTCTCCCGTGCCTTCCTGACTCTTCTCATCTTTTCCTTGATCAGGCTCTTTGGCACATAGAATGACTAAGTTCATCCAATCATTTAGGAAGCCTTGGCCCAGGTGATTTGGACCTCTGAAGTTTTTTCATCAGCACCTTGGTTAAGCAGGTTTGGTTAAGGACTCAGTATGGGGTACCCAGGGGGGGTCCAGCTCAGTTTGGACTGCACACATTTACCAAAACATGAGCACGTTCACAAAGCAACAACAGGACAAAGGGTCAGGGCAGATACCAGGCAGAGGGTGGGCCCAGACTGACTTCTGACCTGAGGTCTGAAAATGAAGGCCAATCAGAAACATGTGTGCCAGTTCTGTGGTTATGTTTCCTTTCATGCTGAGGCCAGACATCTGCTGTGGAAAACAAAGACCCACTGTTGTGTCCTTACAGTTTGGAGCTGGGTTGAGCACATATAAAGTTTAAACGCGTGACTTATGTCAAATCCGATTCTGAGCTCTTGCAAGCAAGACATCACTGACTATTTCAGTTTTAATTCTTACAGAAAGCGTGTCTGTTTTCCTAAAGCTGGAAAAAGATTTCTGCCTTACGTTGCAGCCAGCATTAGAAAAAACATATCCAACAGTACATTTGGATCAAACTCCCACAGCTTCTGCTGTCAACAATTGCCTGGAGCCACTTGTAATGCAATTTATTACAATTAGCCTCAAGTCAATGGTATTTCTGGCCCAGTGAATGGTCTGTTAATTCACATTATTGCCATAGAGGAAAGCCATAAAGCTTGGAGGCCGTTATTCCTGTGGGATTTCAGCCGTAGCACACTGTAATGAAGAGAAGTGGAGCCAAAGAATCGGTGTCTTTTGTCTCGAAACCTGACCCTCAAAGGAAGCTGACATCTCTCATGACTGTTCCCTTCACCCTTGTCAATCATCCCTTCAGATCTGAATCTGCATCTTCACTTACTGCAGGTTTGTTACCTATGATGTCTTTCAACACCACCACCCTTGCTAAGGATTTGTTTAGTCTGCTAATTTGCCTCTTTCTTTTTTTTTTTTTAACTTTAGTGCCTCCTGTGAGTCTGATGCTTATCTCTGTCCGGTATTTGTCCGGGCCAAGCCCTTCTTGTTTGTTCAGCAGATCTCTGCTGCTGACTGAAGTCTTCATGTGTCTGTCCACTCAGGTCTATGTGCACTGATGGGGGACATCCTATTGTGTTGTGACATGGATGCTGGCATTTGCTGTCAGTGCAGTGACCCACGCTCCACACAAGGGCTGCACAATATATTGAAAATGCAAAGACATTCTGTACACATGAGAGAAATCAATACTGAAAAAATACTTAAAAATGCAGTAGGAAACTTTTGCAAAACTGTTTTTTTTTACATATTTATTAAAACTGTTGCTGTGTCCTGACAGTAGAATATGACAGATAATCTGTAAAAAAAAACATCAAGCTCCTCTGGCTCCTCCCAGTGGTTCGACTGCCATTTTCGGAAAATACACCGCTCCTGGTCAGCAACGACCAATCACAGCCAGGAAGACGGTTTTAGCAGCGTCAGTCACGCTCGTGCACGCGCTGCTCACATTGCCGAGGTGCTGCAGCTGTGCTAATGGCGGAGAAACAGGAAACAGTTACAGGAAAACTGGCAATTTCTCAAGTGGCACCTGCTCAGAAAACAAAGACAGGTAAACAGAAGAAGACCCGTGACAACAAGCAAGCTAAAAAGATGGAATTAGACCGAGCCCAGAATAAAACAAGGGTAGACAGAGACAGAGGAGCTTGATTTTTTTCCACAGATTAGCTGTCTCATATTTTACTGTCAAGACATAGTGACAATTTTAACTAATATGTAAAAAATGCATTTTTAGAAAAAAGTTACCTGCTGCAGCTTTAATGGTGGCTAATTCTTTACCTGGTTCATGTTTTTGTTTAAAAGGATGACCAAGGCCACATGGTTGGGATGAAGTCCTGCAGTGAATTACTGTATAGTCTACTTGCGGGGTTGTGTTGTGGCGAATAAAGCACCCAGTCTGGAAAAGCCCAGGGATTCTTGGAGCATTGCAGCTACAGATCACATAGTGTTGACATGCACAGATAGTTTAAAAATGCAGTAAGGCATGAATGTTCTCACTTGTGTTGCCATTAATCAGAGATTTTTGGACTTGTTTAATTGATTTTGGTTATATTTTCTACTGTGGGGTCTTGATTTTTAAAGTGTCTGTTTTTGATCTTAAGACGAAAACAAAAAGGTCTACATATCAACTGATAATAATTGCACTGCAGTTGTCGAGGGGTGATTCTGTTTTGTAACATCTGACATTTAGGTGACGTTACACAGGGACATGTTTACCTCAGATGTATGCGGTTTGCCAGCTCTTATCCAAATCTCTTGGCCCGATCTGCTGCGTTTGCAGTAGAGCACGGCATAGATGTGATGTCAGAGGGGATCTGTGGAGGTTTTTACACACCTGACTTATTTAATCTTTCTTGTCTGTGCATCTTTATTATAAAGATTTGGAGATTAAATAAACCCTTGAAACTAATTGCCAATTTAGTAGGCTCCTACACTGTTGATTTAATTAAGGATTCAAAAATAACCCTATTTTTTTTCACCAAACTTACTGTGTTCCACTAATTTACAGTTTATTGTTCAAACAACTGATATATTTGTGATGCATAATGAAAAGTATTTAAAATTATAGAGTCGATATCCTGTCATTTAAAAACTGGTCAGCTTAATTTAGAGACTCAGCCATGAAAACCTCTAATGAAAATCTACTTTCTTGGCAAGCTCGGCATGCAAACACGCAGTTACACACACACAGATTATTCACAATCCCTCTGAGAGCGCTTAAACGAGTGGCATTTTCACATGTAAAAGGTCAGAAATGAAAGAGCCGTTGTGAGCATAAATTTGAACCGTACGGCTGTGATGGTGCAGAGGGACTCATCAGTGTGAAACGTTACTTACTTCAGGTTGAAAAACTTCCTGAATAATTGTGCAGGAAATGACGCTTGACCACATTAAGGTCCATATCTTTCAGTGAGCAGCTTTGTCCCCGGCATATTTCATTCGGGATGGAACATTTCCGACATTTGCTCCCTGGATAAAACTATAGTTAGGGAAATAGTAGAAAAATATATATTTTTTAATGTTCATACTGTAAATTTATTAGCCTGACATACTCTAAATCAAAGCAAAGAGTAGCAAAAACTGCTTAGGATTTTCTGCATTTAAGTTTTAGAGGTTAAATGTCTTGTTAAAAATGTTTCTTGTTGTCCAAAATTTCATATATTTATTCAGAATTACTGGGTTTTAATGTTGTCTGTGCTTCCAGTGTAAATACTGTTCACAGCTAGCAACTCTGTTTTGCTAGAGTACAAGTTCAAGAATTAATTACTGAAGCCCTTTTTAAAAAGGGCTAAAAGTTGAAAGTTTGCAAACAGAAAGGTTTGTGGTTCCTCTTCCATAAAATATAATTCAGTGAAGGACTCCTTCTCCCCTTTGAGCTGTTTGGATGATAACAAGAACAAGATCTAACAGGTGTGTGAATGGGAGTGTTTGTTTTTGTGCATGCTCCCTCATCTAACTTAAGGCTCCGTCATACACCACAAGAAGTCACGAAATCGGCTCTCATTGGCGTGGTTGCGTGACGAAAATTGCGCCATATTGTTCTCTTAGCAGCTTCGTTCGCCCCTTCGCAACATAAACCCCTTGCCGAACTTTTTTCTCACAGGCGTTTGCGCCTGGTCAGAAGCTGTTGTGGGCGTGTTTATGCTGAAAAGCCGGTGAGCTTTAATGGAGTCCTTTTGGTCGAGGCTGTTAAAAAAATACAGCCATCCAAAGGGACACGTTCCCTTTTGCTCACTCATCATTGTGCACCATCTTTAGGAAATGATGGCGGTCAAATGTTCAAATACCAAATGGTGCGTACTGTTCCAGTTTGTTTAATAAAAATGTCTGGTCGCGGTAAGGGAAGCAGAATTCTGTGTAAAGACAGGAGTTGAGTGGCCGGCGGGAAGAATCCCATTTTAGCGCCGTGGGAGGAGCTTCCCGGGAGTTCTGTCTTGTGGACGATGAAAGGTGTGTGCGAAAATGAACATCTCGCAACCACGTGACCACTTCATGACTTTTTATGGAGTATGATGGAGCCTTTAGCCTTTCCAAAGCCTAAAAAATGACTTTAAGCTAATAAATCTTTATTTTTCTGTGTAAAACTTTTTTCATGTTTTTGGAAACAAATAAGTGTTTTGACGTATATGTTTGAAATAAATAGTTTTTTCATTTTAGAGCTCAGTCAAAAAACCTTCAGAGATGACCGGAAAACTTTTATTCTCCTAATTTCTTTACTAAAATAGCGAATATTTTCACAAAGTTTGAATCCTCTGCGTTCATGCTTTTTTTCTGTTTTGCTTACAGACAAACAGAGTCATGACATGTCCTGAAAAGATTGCATACATTACCATCAGAAGTCTTGACAACCTAATTGCCCTATAGTAATTTTCCTACCTATCTTTACCTTTCACAAGAACTCAAGTTTTATTATGGCCCCCTTTTCAGATTGCATAATTGCATGTTGTTTATTTTATTTTATTGGTAAGATTTTTCTGTAAACTATGCAATATGGAATGCTTTTAACGTGCAAAGTCTTTGTCCTCAGAAAGACGCTGCTGTACGCCTTTCATCCCTTCTGCTTACCCCCCGTTTCTGTCTGCAGTCAGCCATTGAACAAAGAAAATCAATAAGCCATAAAGAGAGTGGAGAAGCCTCTTATTTACATCAGTCTGAATGGAGAGGTAGTTTGTCTCCCCTCATACTTTTTTCTGTCCGTCAGGCAGAAGCACTCTGTTTTTCTTCAATATCACTCCTGACGTGCTGTCCAAATAAGAAGCTAAATTCTCCTAAAATGTTCAGACGTAGCCTCTGCCTTTGGGGTGAAAAGATGAAAATATAAGTTCAGACATCTCCAAAGTGCACGCAGGGTTCTGCAGCGTGTTGGTACTCGCATGTCTGTGAGGAGCAGGAGTGACTCATAAGGCCACAGGGGGGCCCCAGAGACAGATCATAAAGAGGTAGAACGCCACAATGACACAGTGCTGCCTTCTCATTGAAAGCTACATTATTGCCTCTCAACACTTGATTCATGCAAGAACAATTGATCTAAAAATTTCCATCTCTTTGTTTCGGGGACAATAATCCTCATATGACCTCATCTTAAGGAAGGCTCTCCTTATTTATGGGAGCGGGACTTCACCAGGATTAGATGACATGACTTTGTTCCTCAAAGGCAGTTAAAGAGTGACTTTATATTCAGTCATAGCCACTTTTAACAGGACACAACCCTGTGTTTATAGTTGGTGTTATTGTCAGTCTGTAACTGCAGTTGCTTGAACACTGATGGACACTGAAGACTTTGACAATTACTTTATAGAATGAGCGAGGACTTCAAATTTTCTATCATGTTTGCTTATCTTTTTTTATTATAATAGCTCAACACTTAAAAGAAAATCACATTTTGAGCAAAGTGAGCAACAAATAAAAACTCCAAATCTAAATCACCAAATAAAATACTCAACTTTATTATTTAGTCTGCATATTTGTCTATATAAGTTACCATTTCTGAGTGCTGGTTACCTTGTAACGATGTACGCTCCTTACTTTTCTCCATGCTCCTGTCCCTGTGTTTCTAAGTATAAACACTGCACCCACAGAAGATATTTTTTCCAGGTTGGTAGGGAAATGTGTTTTGAGTTGTAAGTGGATCATTAATAAAGTGTAGGAGAAACTCTCAGTCAGTTAGATGCAAATGTCTCAAATGTTGCCATGACAGTTTACACTTCCATCCATCCATTAATTGGCTTCTGCTTTTCTGTGGTCGGGTGTGAATGCAGCAGGTCCACCAGGTCCAGCAGGTCCAATCGAATGCCCAAACCACCTCATCTGACTCCCGTTGCTGTGGAGGAGCAGCAGCTTTACTCCGACCCCACCCCACATATGCTGGAGCTCTTCAACCTATCTCAAAGGCTGAGCCTACAAAGGAAGCTCATTTCACACGCTTGTATCTGGGACCTTGTTTCTTTTGGTCATGATTCGTCTTGTGAACATAAGTGAGGGTTTGAACACAGACAGACAAGAAAACAGAGCTTTGCCTTTCAGCTCAGGTCCTCCTTTAACTCGACAGACCAAAGCAGCACTCTCATTACTTTAGTTGACGCTCCATCTTACCATCACTCGTGAACAAGACACCCAGAAAATTGAACTCCTCCACTTGGGGCAAAAACCCACCCCTGACCAATCCCTGGCACTGATCAATCCAGTTCAATGTTGAAAATAAAGCAATATAAACCAAGTCAGTACAGAGTTAATAAGTATTTAAAAAAACACCAATATGTAAGATTTGAAAATGGGATGGCGCTAACTTTAAAACATCTGGGCATCTTATTCTGTGTAATTAGTTAGCAGCAAATCAACAGCAACATGGCCTTGTTTGTTTAAGTAACAGCTGACTTCTCCTGACTGGTTAGCCATTTCTGTTGACTTGTTGAATGAGTGACGGCCCCTTCTACTATGATCAGTACAACATTAACTGATTTGATGCAACGCATAATGTGAAACATGTTTGTTGGTTTTCCTCAGGGAGCAACTGCGTCTCAAGACTAATTGGTTGCAACTGTTGCAGTGAGTCTCAGCGTCTCTTTTCTGCCTTCAAGTCACTTTTCTTTAGTAGGGATTTGGGAGTAATCAGCAGCCGAAGCTATAGAAGAGAGTAAAGGATTTCGTATTGGAAATAAGAAGGACATTTTGTTGTTGTTTATGCCAGCCTGAGATAGTGTGTGTGCTCCAGAGAGGGACTCGATTCAAATGGTAATTTTCTGAGCCCTTTATTTTGCTAAAAAGTCTCTGATAACACATTGATAGTTTGCTCAAGTACGAAATTATTAATCAGACCGTTCTATTGCTGCTGCAATTGGAACAGCCCGTTAATATGCTTTTTATTGGACCAAATTCATTTTTAAGTGAGGCACTGTTTTTTTTAAAGCCATTTTTTTCTTCTTTTTGCACTGAAAAGATTAGTACTAGCAGTGAATCTATGCTCAAAGTGTTGCTGTTTGTGCTGAGCTCTTTAGGTGCCCTCAGATTCCGCCGCTGATACTGAGTGAATGTTTCAGTCGGTAATGACTCATGATATGGTTGAGAGGAAGCTCTGAGATGGAATGTAGGAAAAGAAACAACCGAGCCTGAAGGCTTGGAAATCATACTCAACCTTAATCCTTTCCAGAGAGGTACAAAGTGCTCCCATCCCCCCTCAGTGACCTCCAAATCCCACAAACCTGACATATGTCCACCTCAAGCCTACTCGTCCTTAGTGTTCAATAAATTACTGGTAATTAAAATCTTTACATTAATTAAGGACCAAACCTTTCTTAAAGGAATGCATATTACCTGCCTTTCATGCCAGAGTTTCAAACTAAGATCATCTTGACATGGAAAATAGCCATTTTAGTCAAACCTTGTAAGTGACATTTTGCACAACCTCTTGCAAAATTGCAATATCTTGTCCGATGTGTTAGCGCTTGAAGTCTGTGTTCAGGATGAGTCTCACATTGAATTTTAGCTCAGTATATGTAAAATTACTTGAGTTACAGTCAATTCTGTGTTGGCTAAGGTTGGTTAGCAGCCATCTTGAATTAGTCTGACTCTGAAAGTTAATCAGTTGTGGACATACATCTAATGATTACTTTCTAAGATTTTCATTAAAATCCGTTCAGGGATTCATGAGATATTTGCTACCTGTCAAACACTGTTAACGCTCCAAAGGTTAATGTCAAAATCTTAAGCAAAAATCTTGCACCATTTGTGTTGGGGATGATGCTCAGCTACTACCAGGCCCACTTTGAGCTTAATTACTGTAAAGCTGGCTGAGTTATAGCCATTTTTATAGTTGCTAAAGTTGCTTTTCTATGGCGTCCGACTCGAAAAACGAATCTTTAGACGTCTATCCAGTGATTACTTCCTGACATTTCATTAAAATCTGTCCAGTGGTTGATGAGGTATTTTGCTAACCCGTAAAACACATGCACTCACAGACACAGGATAGCATTACTGTCCGCTGTCACCTTCGGAAGCAGGCGATAAGATTAGATAAAGAGTGTCCACTGATGTAATCGGTCATTCACAACTTAGCTCTTTTGCTCAGATCTCTCATCAGAAAATAAGATCTGATAAAGTTGCTGTAAATTGCCACTCCTCACCGAACAGTAAACAGGAAAGATATGCGTTTGAACTGCAGGATTTTGTTCTTGTACCAAGGGTTTTGTCCTTTCCTAGGTTCAGCTGTTTTGATCTAAAGTACCAGGAAAGTTTCATTTTTAATCTCAACAGCTCTTTTAAGCTCTTAAAACATTGTTTCCATTTTTCAGATGTTAAACCACGACACACTGCACACTAACCTAAATAGTCATTATTGTTTAATTGTAAGAAAATTCTAAACCTATATTGAATATCATATTACAACCTGTCTCACGTGATTTATTGTAAAAGTTTCTTATGAAAGGCAAATACATGCATCGTGGCACGTCTGAATAAACAACCCTCCACAAAATTAGCAGCAAAGGTTTGTAAAATTTTCCTGCACCATCTTTTTTTTGGTATTGCCACCAATCCCACTGTTTCGCAACTGTAAATTTTCAGTCAAACACCTGCCAAGATTTAACCAGCAGTTTTCTTTTTGGCTTGAACTTGCTCAGTGTTGGAGGTCTTTTTTTTAAATTCACACTTTTATTGTTGATGCCAATTTCAACTTTTCAAATAGCCATCTTCCACAAGGATTTAAATTTTTTTTTTCTTTGAAAGCGAGGCACTTTTGGTTGATTGTTTGCCACATCAACTCTCAAACGCACACTTCCTGCCAAGACTGGCGCACTTTATGATCTATCAAACTGCACGAACTCACAGGCTTGATTTGGGAACGGGAATTATCTTCATTCCTAAATGCCATATTTAAAAACCTTTGAACCAAGTTCCTGCTGTTAGTCTTCTGTGCAGGCAGAAATGACTTTCAAGTGTTGGAGGCATCAAGTCCACATAGAGGGCTTTCATTTACTCCAGATAGCTACTGTATAATCAAAGTATGAGAGAGGAGCTATTCGTGTCTGGGGTTTACCATGGTTCCTCTTTCTTAGTTTTGATGTAATCCTCAGGGCTATAATTTTGTAAACACAGTGACACGCAAATATAATCTGACACAATTCTAATATCTCATCTCATGGCGATGTCTCTGTCCCCTCTGCTTTTACTCTCTTCCTAAAATCCAGCAGTTCTCATGAGGTTCTTATCCCTCAGATTTTGTCAACAAACTATTCATTGGGAAAGTATGTAGGTCAATCTGCTTTGGTCTTTATCTAGAGCCATGGAGATAAGTGGCAATGTGATTAAAATTTAATATCTATATGATCAGTGATGGCTGTTGTCATGTTCTGAGGGCTTAGAAGTGTAAAAGGCAGTTCATGCATGGTGGGGAAGGGAGGTTTGGTATGTAGGAATTTATTAAATCTCCTGTAGGGATATCTCCGCAGCAAATCTTTATCTAAACTTCTGTCTTTTATCGTGCCCTTTATTCCAGTAGTTTTTAAGAAAGGACCGTATCTAACTTTACAGAATATCTGAGTGGCACAGAAGAAGTGAGGAGGGAGAAAAATGGTACTCTGCAAAAACTAAGCCCATGCAACAGCCCATGTGGACTGCTGCTCTTTTATAACGTGTTGCCTGAACGCAGCTGATCCTTTCGCCCGCCGTAATCCATTTTCTGGTGTTTAGTCAGCGAGCACGCACTGACATCCCAGCGCGTTATATCACACATCCGTTTGGGTGCTGCGGCACATTATACAAGTGTCACAGGCTTGTAGCGGAATATAGGGTGACGTGTCGCAAAGTTACACAAGTCTAAAGAATTGCACATGACTTTTCAGGGTAAGCTCACATAAAAAAACAACAATTTTTCTGTTTTTTAAGAGCTAAAAAAAAAGTCAAGATGTCATAATAAAACTAGCTTTGTAAAATTATATATATATTCTGTAGTTGGGCATTATTTTTTTGCTCCTCTCACTGTCATCATTGTGTACCAAAAAAAATAAAATTTCTCTGGGTCAGAAAACGGGGAGAAAAGGGTTTGGAAGTCTGGTCTTTTGCCTTTTCAACTTCTGCTCCCCCTCCATTTTTTGTCAGTGCCAATGTCCACACTGTAGCAGATTAAAACAGCTCCACTGTGTTCTTCTTGCACACACACACACATGCTGGAAGTATTACCTCCTTTGGGCTTTATAATTCCCTGTAAATTCCACCAACGAGTGTGTTGTGTTGTGCATTCCTGCCTCTGGTTGCCCGAACATCTCCTCACATATTAGGAGTGCAGACGGACTGGATTTGAATAACTAGAAACTGACAGAGAAAAACTGGGGGGGAAGGAAAAAAAAAGAAAAAGAAGAACAGGCAAAAATAGGACAGGGAGAAGTAGTGATTGTAGCGGAGTGTGGCTTTGAGCAGTCGGCTGATGACGTGAAGAGCTGCACACACATCTGGAACAGCTTGTGCAGCTGCACCTGAAGAGAGGAGCTCCTCCGCGAAGCCTCTGCCGGCACTTTCTCATTCCTCCTTTTGCTCTCCCTTTTTCGCCTTGTTTTTTTTTTTTCTGCTGGTCTGTAAATCTTTCTCTCTCTAGTTACTGGCTGCCAGAACGTGGAGATGGTTTCCCGCTGTGCATCAGAAAAGAAGAGTGTGTAACCCGGAGAGAGCAAGAAGAAGAGACCCAGGGGAAAAGAGGACATTAACATGGGAAGGAATTATTAGGCATGAGGTAGGAAAAAGAAGTTCATATATTATGAGTGTAGGTGAAGAGGAGTGGGAGCAGGAGAGATTTACAGAGAAAGAGAGGGATGGAGGGATTAAGAAGCCAGAATGCGTTGACACAGGAGACCTGAGTTTCTGTTTGCATTTGGCACAGCACATCCTGTCACTCCACAGGTTTCTCCACACGTACAACTACTTACCAACACACACACTTACATACACGCTCACTGTTTGCTTTGGAGGATGATCCCAGAAGGCCACTCCAAGAGACGAGAACACCTTCCAAGGATCTAATAACCCTGGATCTGTTGCCTCCCCCTCTGCTTCCCAAAAGTGCCCTCCTTCCTTTCCTTCCTCCCTCCTTTTGGCCTTCCGAGCTTACCTGCACGAGTCCCAACACGCCGCAGCTCCAGAGTCACAGAGTCACACTTACCGAGAGCCGAGAAACCCCCCAGAATGCCCTTGGGACTCAGCTGCCGTCACCCTGACTGAGAAAGAAACGCTGAGGCGCTTTAACCGATCCGCCGACCGACCCGCAGGATGTCTAAAGTCTCCAGGCTTGCTCGGCCCTCCTCGGCAGGAGCCGGATCCAAGCTGCCCTCCCCGAGGAAGGAATGCCCTGGCACAGCTGGTGCAGCCAGTCGCGTCCGGATGCTGAGCGTGGGGGAGAAGCTGATGAGGGCGGGCAACGACAATGTCCCGAACAGACAGAAGCACGTAGCAGGATCAGCTGTGGAAGAAAAGGCACAAAGTGAGACCCAGACTGAGACTCCGGCACCTGGCCAAGGTCCAGGTGAGAAGGACATAACTATGGAGGTAGTTTCTTCCAAGAGCCGGATCAGCCCACCTAAAGCTTCAAGTCAGCAGCAAAATTCAGGGAACAGTAAGTAAAAAAGCCAAACATAGAATCTGAGCAGTAGCTTGTCTCAAATGGTCTTTTAGTTTCCCTGTAAAAATAATACCAATGCATATTTGAAACTCTAGAAATAATTGCAAATATTTTAGTCACACTACTAATGCTCAGAACTCGTCAACATTTATTTCACTAGATTTAGTTTACTTTTTGATTGTTTTATTCAGGGATATTTTCTGCATGTTTAGATGTAGATGAAGTGACTCTTTGTTATACTGCTACATAAAATAAGTCATCTCTGCTTGTCATCTGCTTTTGCCACTAGAAGAGCACAAAACCTAAAAGGCAGTTTAATTTCTCTATAGATAAGAAGACATTAATTAAAAAAACGAGTAGCCTTTCCAAAGTTTAAGTTAACTTTTAATAAAAGAAGCTCAAAGTTGCAGTAGATTGAACTTTTTTTTCCCAGAAAGCTCATCACTTTTTCCTATGTCCTCTGCTTCCTTCACTTGACAATATAATTGAGTTTATAGTAATTAATTAAAAAAGTTTTAATATTGATGAATGGGATTTTTGTCACTCTCCAACTGGGTTGACGTCCGCTGGCTCTTATCACTCCCTTTTGGACCTCTCACCAGATTCCCATCTCTGCAGGGCACCAGCTTTCATGTCCTGTTAGCACACAGCCTTCTCACTCTAGAAGATGAAACTTGAACAAGATTGTTGTGCGGTAGAAGATTTATTTACTGTTTCTAATGTTAGTGGCTGCTGAGAGTCTTGACAGATTAGCTTTTTTTTTTTTTTTAGCTATTGTAATGTTTCCTGTCAGTCACTCTTAAATCATTCTTGAAGGATTTGCTTGTAGTCAAAGACGGGGAACTGTAAGAGGAATTTAAGTGCGGGGGTGATGGAGATAAAGACTATGAGGGGTGAGTCAAATAGAAGAGTGACAGAAGGAGGTCAGGAATGTGAGTTGGGCATGCTGGGAAATCAGCAGGTCCTGAGTTGTGCCTGTGTGTGAATCTCATTGTAATAAAGACAGGTTAGGGGGTTGTTAGGGGGCAGGTTCTTGCTGGAAACCAGATGTTCTCGTCTGTTCTGCTTTCAGCTTTATACAAATAAATGGTGCATCTGCAGAGCTGATTCACTTCAAACGAACAAAGAACAAAAATCTGTTTTCCCCAAACGACATAAAACCCAACTTTTAACCCCAAATTTTCAGCTGAACTGCTTTTTTTGGTTATGGTCACAGATAGAGTTTTTCTTACATTTTCAAATATTTAATCCTTTATCTTGTTGCACAGTTCTGCTGTCCTCCCTCGCTCATCACTGTGCCACTCTTTGTCTTTCTCCTCATCAACACCTTCTTTGCATGTAGTTCTTTCTGACTCATTATTTTCCTCACGGCTCTTTCTTCAGTCATGTTTTGATGGTATTTGACTTTTTTTTTTTTAAACGCCCTTAACTGATGGCCACACACACACTTATAAACTAAAAAAAATTGAACTGTTCTCCATATTTGCCTCTGACCTGCAGTTTTTGGGGTGACTGGTTTTTTTTTTGGAGGCTGCTAGAAGTTTGTTAAATCTTTGGACACTAAACTTTGAAGTTATGCAGGGAAAAGGCAGTGGTTTAGTAGTTTGGTCTCTCCAGAAACTTGCAGTAAAGTAGAAAGAGTCCACAGCACTTTGATATATATATATATATATATATATATATATTCATGACTTCAGGCAATTGCCGCTCACTACATGGAGCCAAGTGCCCCAGTATTTGCATTTAAAATAGGCTTTTGTTGCAGCCTAATAGCTAGTTGTCATATGATTTGCTTGTTTATGGCTTATATACAAACAAAGCCCATTAATGTGATAGGCTCTGACTGTGCCAGGTCTCTTTTTGCCAAGCTAATGGGCGTCTCGGTGCACGGCGACAGCTAAATCACAAGCCCACAGGGTCAAACAGAGCTGATAATCACACTGCTGGCAGACAATAAGTATGTGTGACAGGTGACATTTCCTCTGTGTGAAAGCTTCAGAGGTGACTGCTGCTCGCCAAAGGACCCAATTTCAGCCTTAAAGTGGAAGCTCCCCCCAAGAGTGAAATCCATTTGACATATTTTGTCCAGAGAGGGTATAACTTTAGTATCAGACATGGATTCAAGGTCAACTTTCTTTTGATATTAAAGGACGCTTACATGAAACCCACAATTTACTAACTTTTCGGCTTACAAAGTTTCTGCTTCTTTCAGTTGTTTTCAGCTTCTCAGAGCTCCTAAAAACATGTAATCTGCATGTATTTGTGATGACAAAAATAAGAATAAAACAATAAAGTGGACACTAGATATAAAAGAGGAGCAGCAATAAACATACTGCAATTTAGACCAAACTTAACCGAACAAAACTTAATATCTGCCGTGACTGATGTCTGACATTTCCACTCCAACATGAAAATCAGGACAACTCCAGGGCTGCAGTGCATGTGTGAGCTTAAGTAGGTAAACCCAACGAGTTGATAAAAGCATCTGGAAAGGTTAACGTCTGGAAAGACTCAGGCTGATAATGACTTAACCTCTCTTTTGCTCTGCTATCAGTCTTTGTTATCGTCAAACCTCCTGGGCTTTTATCAGCCCGAGACAATCGTGATACTTTTTCATCGCATGTATAACCCATATGGGTGTTCTTATGACCCATCGGTTCGGGATTTGTCCTCGAGGTGCTCTGATTCTGGATGACCTCACCTCCTGGTGATTAGAAAGAGGCTCGGTAAAAGAAACTTATGTTTTTCTGTGTCTGGCTTTTGGATTGTGTAAGCACATCACTATGTGCTGAGTTGCTTCAGCTTGTTTTCAAAGGTTAGTAAGACATTTCAGTGCACATGTGCACGTCTGTCTGTCTACAGCAATGTTTAAAACATATGAATCATTGGTGAGGGAACCGAGATTCGCTTGGACATGCTTACAGCTCAGCTCAACGTTAAGCAAAAGAATCGTGTTTATCTGCGACTGCCTTTTTCTCTTTTCTTTGCTTTCCCTGTTTTCTTTCTTCGAGAAACAGTTGAAAGAGCAGCTTTGTGTGATGGAAACGAGTTTAAGTGTTGAGACGTGATCGCCCATTTCTTTGACACTGAATCTCCGAGTGGGGATTACAATAATTGTCACTCGTGACTCTGAAATCTCCAAATTGTCCCAGACTTTTCATCTCTGGCGGCCATCGGAGTGCGAAACGAAACACCAAATGCTTTCCCAGTTGAGCAGTTGGCACATAAAATCTTCAAATATGTCAGATTCATTGGAAATCTGTTCAATGACTTGACATATCTGTTTTAGAACTGAACAGATCTGGCACTCTGCGGAGCCTTTTGAAAGATGTCTTTGATTCTATAGTTGGGGGGGATTTTCAGTTGCCGTTTTATGAAACAGACTTTACTTTAGGTTTGAATGACTTGATAAGTTGTTAGTGAGCAGGAGGCTGATTACAAGCAAAACCCCCTGCTTTCACTTTGAATTGAGCAATCACGAAACTTCATTTTACGATTTCGGATGAATTGCTTGCAGTGATACCTTGCTGGTTTCATTCATTTACATATAACTGAGAAAATGTGTTGGATCCGTTTCATCTGTTTAAAAATACACCTTTCATATCATGTCAACAGTATCTCAGGAACCAAAAATAGATTGCCTCCCATATGGGTGCAAAATTAGCACGCTCTGAGCAAATAATTAAGCCAGTTTAATCAATGTTACTTAGTCAGCTCATGACGTGGCTGTGAAGTGTTTCCAGTTCAGGAGTTTACCCCAATTCAGGTTATTCATTCTCAGGCTCGTGTGACCCTCATCTGTGGAGGTCGTCAACACCTATAGCTCCTTTCCGCCATGCACTCCTTCTTGATAATCAGAACTACTTTCCCAGAGCATTTTATGCTGAAACTTTGAGTAGGTTGGACTGAGAAGAATGAATACATTTCTAAATGCAGAACCAGTCTTAAAGTCTGCAGTTACAATTAAACGACAAACAGCAGACTGGTTTTAGATCCGCTGCTGAGAGGAATCCATCAGATCATTTTATCAACAATAGCTGTAGCAGCAAGTTCTATTTTTTTTTTTCTTTGTATGACCCAAATGAAGTAGAGAAAGCTAAATTTAAGTGAGCTGAAGAGTCTGCCTCTCTGATTATATAACGATATATCCAGCTTCTTCCATCTAACTCCATTTTATTTACCATAAAACAGTTTGGTTGTCAGCCTTATTTATATTTTCAAGACAAACCGATGTGAAAATATGAAATAAAATAAAAAAAAACTGTGACTAGTAATTTGAACTATTATTGTTCTTGAGTTATTCCCTAACAAGTTCTTTACAGTACTGCAGTGAAACCTTTTGGATATCATCAACTTTAACTTTGATCTTAATCACAGCTGATATTTTTAGCTACTTTCATCACTGTCAGGATGTTTTACATATCCAGAGCTCTAATATGCGCTGTTATGGCAATATAACATATTGCTATGAAAAGAAACTTAGCTTTTAATGTCTTCTTCAGTCTCATGTAGATGCCAGATATCATGCAAGAATAATCTCAGCCTGTTTTGTTTGTCAGTGCGTATAACGTTGAGAAGTGCTGGCATACTAAGACGATTTTCATTATTTTGTAACCAGTTTTGCCCTGAAAAGGAGAGAAAGAAGAAAATTAAGACAAGTTATATACAATTAAAGGTAGAGCATTTCTAATCAATTTGCGAACGTCTAACCCTCTCAGTTTTCCCACTTTTGTTAAGGGTAAAGATTTTGTCTTTCTATTAAAAAAAAAAGTCAATTAGGAGAGTCTGAAAGTCTGAAAAGAGCTTTTCTTTTAAATGCCACAAAGAAAGGAAGCCACAATGCCTGGATGTTTTCACAGCTGTGGGAGAGAGAACTTACCTTTGTCCTCCGTGTGTCAATAAGTACCCAGTGACTGAAGAGGAGTCCAATGACTCATTAGAAGCATGAGAGTAGGTGAGTTAATGGTGTGTTCATTGACCTGGGGTCTGTGCTCAGAAAATGATTGGATGTGACTCATTCGTCAAACAAAAACAGACAATAATTGGGCCACTGAGCAAGAAGAAAGAGCTTGAGTTATGCGATCGCTCATGAGTGTCAACTGTAAATCCCCTCTTTTGGGGACTGGCTGGTGTTTGTTTTTCTTTCCAAGTGTAGCTTGGGGCAGTGATGCTTCCTCTTGATCCAGAGCCCGTCCAAGTCTTTGAGAGGGGACAGCGGAAGGGATTTGGTTTCTCTCTATGCCAGATAAAGGATGAAACAATAGCCTCAACCTCTGACATGCCTTCCCTGGCTTCCAGTCCTGAGGTTTTTAACTTGTTAATTTCATTCTGATTGTCAAGACTAGTTTGCATATTTTTTTTCTTCTTTACTCTGACATGTTTAACTTGATTACACAAAGCTAATCCTGCAAACTTAGTTTAAAGTTTCATCCAACTGCAAGATAGTTTTTATTATATATATATATATATATATATATATATAAATTCTAGACCAAAGTTTAACTGTGGTTAACCAGCTGAAGAGTGGAAGAGGATGGAAAGGCTCCCTCAGGGTTTCCTCTCAGAGTCGGCAGATAAATCAATGCATCGCTACTTCCTCGCTTGCACTCCTTTTGCCTCTCAGTCAGATGTGATGTGTGTGTGTGTGTGTGTGCATCTGTTTTCATCCATGTCTGTTTAATTCTTTGACTGCAAACTTCAGCGTGACAAATTACGTACTGTTAAAACTGTTAAAAACTCACTTATACTGCTTATTTCTTTAAAAAGTTAAGCTCAAGGTTAACTTATAACAAAAGAATGCAGTTTTGTCAGTTGTGGTAATTACCTTGAATGCAGTTGTTTGTAACTGAATCTCAATATTTATTTGAAACTAGTACAAAACATATGGCATTGTTACCTCACAGCAAGAAGATCTTCAGTGTTATTTCTCCATACTCTGGTTGCCTCCCACAATTCCAGAAAATGGAAGTTTGGGTAACTTGAGATTCTAAATCGACTGTAGTCATAAGTTTGTGCGTGCATTTTATTTGTCCGGTGTGTTGCTGTGTTGGCGTACCCCTGGGAGGGGCTCCAGCTCCCTCTGCTACCCTGAAAAAGACAAAGTGGACAAAGACGATAAGTGGATGAATGGCTCAATGTGAAGCTCAAAGCAAGAAATTAGTTCAGCTAGCATAACAGCTGAAACAGCAAGAAAGTTTTCCTCATCTCCACAACCACAGGCACCTGATCAGTGGTGCAAGTGGAGCAATTGTGCTTCATTTTTTTTTAAAGTGGGTGTGCAAATCTATGGTTTTTCTCAGACAATCAGACAAACGTAGATAGCACTTACCAATTATTTTTAGTTTCAAACTAAAAGTTGACTATGAAATCTAACTGTCAAATTCTAGACCCCCTTTCCACTAATTTGAGTTAGTTCAGTCCAACTCAGCCGGTTTGCCTCCAGCTCACGGCTCAAAGAGTACTCATGAGATGGAAGGAAACTTAAAGTCATTCTTTAGAGTGTTGTAACGGCGCTGTATTAGTAAATCAGATAACAGAATAAAAAGATTACCTTGATTTTATGCATTTCATGAGCATGATATCCATAAATACATCAAAAATGGAGTCTAAATCCCCTCATGCTGCTCCTATATACAGTACAGTAGATACGGCATCTACATACAGGTGTGTTAGCTCACATGGGAGCAATTTTGGGTTGAAAAGCCGTCTAGGCTAAAACCTGTATAAAAGTGGGCTAAAAGTGAAAGTTTTGTGAACGTCTGAAATGTCAAACAGAATAATGCATTTTGCTGACAATAGAAAACGAGTTCAGAGGTGAGGCTCAAAATCCGCACTTAAAGTTTAAACCCATCTGCATTTAACTTAAACAGCCGAATTCTACTACTGCACTATAAGACCGTGCACCATATATATCTGCTGCATCACAGCTGAGTTTTCCACATTACTCTATAACATAGTCAGACACAAACAAAAAACATTGTTTCTAACTTCTAAAATACAAATTATACGTAGCATTTTAAAAGTTTTGCTTGTGCTCCTTCAGAATTAAAATAAGAAAACACCTCTTCTGTTGTTTAGTTGTAAATTTAAATGTAAAAGTAAAGTAGGTAGTGATCAGTTTCTTTTTAGCCACCAGTCCTTACAGTCATGTTAGTCTTTAGTTTCATGTGTCCTTTGTGTCTGTTTTGTCTTTGTCTGTAGTCCAAAAAACGATGCTCTAAAATATGAAACACTTTTTATTAATAATAGTGTCTGACATGAGTATAATTGATGATCAATGCTGTCACCTGACTGCGAATGTAGACCACATGAATCTATCTCTTCTGTCAGCATGTGATGAGGCTTTGGAGGTGGGCAACTCAAGGTTAATCACAAAGTACAAGCTTTATTGTTATGGCACAACATGCAGTTCTAAGAGCCCTCATGACTTCATACCAAGCAGTTATTATATTCTGGTGTCGACTCCACTCATTTCAAGAACTATTTTTTCTTTACGAAGATAGTTTTTTTAGTTTAAAGAAAGTGTGTCTTTATAGGATAATCAGTATCTGAAGCTGCTTACCTTTGCCAGTGGCTGAATGTTGTTCGTATAAATCATACCTAAAAAAAATAACAGATAAAAAAAACACAATTCTGTACCAAATAAATGATCCACAGATTTGAATGAAACTACTTAATGTTTCTTGTTCATTTTGGACTGTAGTGAGATTTGTTGAAAGATCAGAGCGTCATGCTGTTTTCAGTAATAATTCTTGCAAATTTGAATTTCTAAGGCTACTTAGTAATAAAAAAAAAAGAAATTCTAAGTCCATCAACAGAATGGGTTTAAAGTCTCCATGCAGATCAGAAACAAAAGGTTCAAAGTGCATTTCTGGTAACATTTAGTTAGTGTTAATAACAAAAGAAGCAGTTTACTTCTTGGTGACGCCTTATCTTTATAAGGGGCTCAAGCTTTAAAACTCAAGCATCATCGGTGTATGAATCACTGTGGACATTTTGTACTTTCCTTTTGACTTTAGGCTGTTGTCTTCCCCGCCACTTTACTGCAACAGCAATTTCCCGTGCCTCAGAAGTGCCCTCATCGGTCACAGCGTCTACCACCAAAAGTGACAGCAAACTGTGAACGTACTACTATATCTGATGTCAACACAGCTCAGCAACCAATCAGGATGAAAGCCAACCAAGTTCCAGTTGATGGATTAAAGTGTTTCTTCTTTCACTCTGGTCAAATAAAAATGAAAATGCTAACACCTGCTGACATTTGGCCTTTGAGTGCGACAGAAGGTGGTGCTGGGTTTTTCATCAGATTAAAGTCACAGGTATTAATCGGTTACACAAAACCCAGCCGCAGACACAAACTTTGCATTTGTGACCGCAAGAGTGGGCGCAGCTCACTTTACTTTACCCTCCAGGTTTAACACGGAGGTTTTGAACTGACAGAGGTAACTTGTAGAGAAAAAAAGAGACAAGTTTACCTGTTCAGGGTTGACTTTCACAGTAAAAAAAACTCTGATTTTTATTTTCTTATTTTCAGAAACTCAGAATCGCATGATCGTATTTCATCCAGTTTTTATCTGTTTGTTGATTATTCCTCCGTTTTACCAGCAAATAACCATAAAATCAACATCCCTCCTCAACCAATCAGCTAAATCATGTTTACAGTGCTTGTAATTTTTTTAAACACAATTATCTTGGGAAGACTAAATTAGTTTTCCGATACCTGATTGGAAGTTTATGTAGAGAAACATGATACCCTTGTGTTTTAGCCAAGACACTGGCCCGTAAACATTATTGATGACACGCACCGTGTGATACGAGTGCGGCGCGTGATGAAGCAGCATTAAATCTCCCCGATACACGGGCCTCCTTCTTTTTCTCCTTTATTTCCATCCCCCCCGCGAGAAAAGAGAAGCAGATGTAGGAGAGAAATAAATAGCTGCAGCGGTTAAAAAAAATTTAAAAAAGAGAGCTGAAATTAAAATTTTCTACCTTTTGTGGCTGCATCAGTGGTGCTTATTGGTCACGGTTCATGTTTTCGTCCTCCTGGTGTTGTGTTTACTTGTGATTGCGGTTTTCAGTCCAGGTGCATGTATCAGCATGGACGTGTTACGTAAAAGACGTGTTTACCTGGAGTTGTTGTGGGTTGTTATGATGATTTTGTTTACCCCCTCCCTTAAAATATGTTTCTCTGCAGCAACCTAGATTGTCTCGAGACTGTGCCCGAGCGTTATGGTTAGAGGCTGCAAAGCATGGATGATAAATAATGACTGAACAGAGAGCGTCTCTTTCGGCAAGGAGCTGCTTCAGGTTTGCAAATTGAAACATAAATTGTGTTCGGTGGAAGCCCCCGCTGCTGCAGAGTAAAACACGCTCTCATTCCAGGGTCTGCCAGCAATATCAAACTATTAATTCAAGCATTTTATGTGCCGTATTTCAACCATACCTCGCTGAAAACCCCCCAGATTTGGTTCATTCGCAAATGCAGCGTTCTACTTTTTCCACAAACACAGAAGCTTGTTGTTTTATCTTTAGCAAAGGAAACCAGGAGTTGGGTAAGTTTTTTTTATGAGCTGTTCTCTTTCAGGGCTTTGATAGTGAATCTAATTAGGACTTTATTCAAAATCAACTGGTGAAAAAAAGCACCTCGTTGCATCTGTAAAATAGATAAATGGTCGAGACTTGATGGAATTCATCTTGTAGTTTACACTGAGACATAGTCCCGGTTTATCTCACCCTCCAGTTTGAGTTTAAAGCCAAACAAATCCCGCTCATTATGTATTAATTAGAAAGATAAAGAGTTGTCCTGGTTATCACAGCTCTCCAGGTCAGAGTGCGTACACACTGCAGCACAGATAAGACTGATTTTTCCTAAAATTATTTCACATTTAGGCATTTGTTGACTGTGGATGTCAAACCCAACTAAACCAAAGGATAACTGAGTCACTACTAGTAGAGTTATAACTCCTTTAGCTCTGCTTTTCCATTAGGATTACCATGACTAAATCATAAATTCTTAATGCCATTGTAAGAACATTTAATCACATTTTTCATTCAATCATTCAAATTATGTGGCTTAATGTTGCTTTTCCGTTTAGTGTTTGACAAATAATTGATGTGTAATATTTAAAAAAAAAAGGGATTTTCAGAGTACTTACACTTCAGACCTGAAGGATTGTGCTACATGTGGAAGAGTGCAGGTAAAACATGGAGCAGGCTTTAAGGAAAGTGTGCTGGTGTTTTCCTCAGAGCAGCTCCTGGCATGTGCGGTAGCGCCCCCAGGTGTACGACGTGCAGCATTTCATGGCTGAATCCCCACTGGAGTTTCATTTAAATGCAGATTTCTACTTCCTATGCCCTTTTGACAGCATGTGAAATGAAATGCACTTTATTCCTACTGGCACAGCTTGTTTACTTAAGATTTGACTAAAACTTCCCTTTTTGCCAAGCTTCTCTCTCCCCCCCTCTGCCCCCCTCCCCGAATATGAAAGGCTGTGCTGACATCTGCTCGGTGCCTCTGAGCATCCTTGATACATTCTTACAGTATTAAACAGTAGAAATAGAGCAACAGGGATCAAACAAATGATCAAACAAATTCCTCCCCCACCCGCTCTGAAATATGAGGATTTTTTTTCTTCTTTTTTTAAAGGGTAATAGTAGGGGTTTATTTGTGTGACGAACACACTGGTGAGACTCACATGCTTCTCAGCTTGGCAGCGAAAGCTGCGATGAGACTGACGCAGCGTATTTTTTTGCTGCTGCCTCGTGGAGACAGAATGAGGGGATTTTCTGCTGAACTGAAGTCAACAAGCGGAGGTTTAAACACTTCTTCAGGAAACTGTGACACAGATAAAAACGTTGTGACAGTCAGTTTCCCTCGTTTGTGTTTTCTTTTTTTTTCTTTTTTTACCTCCAGCCTCACCACACACACACAGTCCAAATCAGGGGAAATCAAATCGGAGAGTGCAACGCTTTGTAAGCTGCACAGAAGCATATTTAATAGAACAACGGAGTGAGTGACAAGATAAAAATAAAAGATTTAATCTCACTAGCGACGCATTTGAAATTGCGTTATAATTGTCATTTTTCCTCTTCTATCACTCATTGTTTGCAGGAGCTGCTTCTCTGCTCCAGTTGTTTCAAGTTTTACTCAAATAGTCAACGATTATGATCTTTTTTGGCCAACAGATTAAACTTAACACCCATCAGGAGAATGTACATCGATTGTGATAGGCAGCAGAAAGGCTTAAATAACATTCCTTTTATAAATTACATAATTCTGAAAGACCACAGTACAAAAATGACTAAAGAGAGGACCTAAAACCTTCTAAAATGGAGATTAAATTCAAATATGATTGATTAAAAAATAGTTTCTTTTTTGCATGTTGTAGGTTGTTTATTGCTAATCATGCATGTTCAATTAAAGAGTGTTGATAGTAACGCTGGGCGGTCAGTCCCTGCAGGCTGCTTGTTCTCCCAGAACAGATGCCGGGGCTGTTCGGTGCCTTTGGTGACAGGCCTGACCCTGCTCCCTGCTCCCTGCAGCTTGTTGCTCTAAAACCCATTTGAACATCCTGAAACGTAACACTCAGGAACCCCTGCAGCCCTTCACTGCGTCTGTTTTGATCTAAAGGATTGGCCCAAAAGTGCTCCTTGCTTTAAAAGATCTTGCAAGAAAAGCACAACATACTGAAGTACTATGACACATATTAATAATCCCAAATTATTCATGGCAAGAAAAATCCAGTTTTCCTTTTATAAAGACGTTATTGTTGCCTACCATAAAAAAAAGAGGTGATTGTTTGACCAAAACAGCTACAACTTTGTCATTTGTCAACATGATACAATCTTAAACTCTTAATTCTTAATCTAGTCTGACAAAGAAGTGAATAAATTCTAAGATTGTTGAGAAATAAAGAGACAAAACCACCATACTAAAACCACAATGCCTTTGATTTAATATCTAGCTTCACATTGATTGTTCATTTTGGTTTTACCCAGATCGTGAGCTTGTGTATTGTGTGATAACGTCCTCTCTCTGACCCCGTCAGAAATGCCACAGATGTACGCAGACAGCAGTCAAAGCAACACTTTGACACTTTCTCGCCTCTCGTGTTCTCTTTCTCCTCTCCGAGGCTGCATATTAATTATGATCGGGACCAAATGTTTGTCAGCGCTGCGTCTTTCGTGACACGTTTGTTTGTTGTTGTCGCACGATCCCCTGGAATCCTTTTTTGCCAGGAAGGCTGGGCGAGTTCCCATACCGATGAGAAACAAACAGGAGTGTGCTAAGTTCCTGGTTGGGGCCAACAGTTCGCAGGGAGACAGCTGGTGTGTGACGTTCAACCAAAAACCATCTATTATTCATTTATGAAGCACTTTTAAAAAGGTGAATAAAAAAGGCTTTTATAGATACGCTAATGACTTATTTCTTTAGGGATACTTTTTCTCCAAATTCCTTGCAGACATGGTTTGCATATTAAATATTTGCAACAACCCAGCTAGCTGTAAAAAGCTCATGTTCACAGCGAGAGCACATTTGTTCATTTTTCTGCCGCGATTCTAAGCAACAGCTGATAAATATTTCAGACTTGTTATTCTGTGTCTCTCCTAATGGGTTTTATTAAGATCCGATCATTTTTGTTGAGCGCCAGAAACCTCAAAAGTGCACTCGTGGGCCAAACACAATTAAGTCGAATGCCTTTTATTACTCTATAAACCTGATTAGATCTAAATGTCCATGACACAAACTGTGTGTTTACAGTTATTGTTTTTGTCTTGAAATGATTTAAAAGTGTTATGAAACAGAGAGGAACTATGGGAGAAAATAACAGAGCTGGAGGTCAGATGTTAAAACTAGATGCTTTTATTTGTTTATGCTCCATTTTTACACTTTTATTTCATGTTTAATCCACTTTCTTTACCTCATCATCGCGTCAGCTTTACATTCTGTTCACACTTATTCACTGTTCTGTCACATTTCTTGCCAGTAGCCATCAGCTCACGTACTGCGGCATCAAACGTGTTTAGTTTAGGAAAAATAAGGCATCGACTTCTTCTGCCTTAATTAAAGCATAGTTTATGTGACCGGGAGGGCAGTGTCCCCTCCTCATCCTGATAGCTGCTCCTTTCTGCACATGGGCTGTGCAGGAAACAGAAGTCAAAATGTTGGACCCGGAGCCCAAACAACTGGCTGCTGTTGCTAAAACTCACAGTTGTATGCAAGGTCACACTCCGCCTCACGTTTGCAAATAACATGTTCCTAACAGAATCATCCCTCGGTTTAGTTTTAGTCCACCTAAAACACACAGTTTCAAAATGCCACAAGGATTTTGTGGTTCTAAGGTGTCTCATCAATGATCCTTTGTGTTGTACTTATAATAGTACCATTATGTGTATTACTGTTATACTTTCACAACCTCTAAACATTTAAACAGCTACCAAAATATTCATCTTTATACATTGTTTGTGTTAGAGGATCAAATCATTTATTGTAAATCTGATTTAGTGTGAATAAAGTCTTAAATTGCTGGTTATCAACTGGTGGCTCTCGGGTCATATTTGGCTCTCAAACATCCCATCTGTCCCACAAAAAATAACTATCATTAAATTACGTACAGCCCAGTGCAGGAGTCAAGTGTAACCTAGGGTTAAGGGTTATGATGTCACTGCGTTAGCCAATCAGAGCGCTCACACACAAAGACGAGCTGGCCTGACTGCTGATGACAGTCACGTAGATGAAGCTGTGCACTACGACGTGCGGCCGGTTGCTTGGAGAAACCAGAAAATGCACCCCCATTAGCTATTCTGTGAATCTAATAATTGATTTAATCAGTTCAGGCTATGGTTGGTGAGTGTTGTGAGGTTAGGTTTGTATAAATTTGACTTGCAAGTCAAGCATAAGTACTCTGCATAAACAATGAAACGTTTTCAGTTTAAAAATGAAAAGTCGTCTAACACCTTTGAAAATAACAAAACACGGCAAATTCTATCCAGTCACGGCAGCAGAAACTGAAATAAATATAACAAGCATCATAGTTACCAGAAACACAGCTAATTATATGATGTTTGCTAAAAATATTCGCTCCAAGTCGCGATTCAGAAATTGAAATTTGTTCTACTTTACGCTCCAGTAATGTTCTCTCTGCAACGTCGCCACTTCAGTTCAGTTGTGTTGACATGACTCAAAAACGGAAGACGAAGCCACGAGTCTCATCTGACCCTCTGTGCGATGTCTCGTTGTTCCTCTGTGTCACTGTCGCAGCAGGCCACAGGAAGATCGGACTGACCCCATAGTGCCACATTCAGTTTGACACCCCGAATATGATCCCACACCTCTCACTTCTCATTCTCATTACATCAGGCTGTTATTAATTTATTTAATCAATTCCTGTTTACGTTAGCCTCCCTGGAAAGTCACAATGGCAGTCTACGCCACAGTCTGCTTTATCAGATGATGAACATGAGATGGAATTTCCCAGCAGGCTTGGATGTGTTTGTGGTTTTATCACCAAAGCCTTGTTCAGCACATAAGCAACCACACAGTTTTTATTTGCAATTATGAGTCATCTTGATTGAACTCCACCAGCCAAGCTTGCCTCTTTTTAAAAAATTTTTTAAAATCTTTGTTAAAATGTTTATGTCTTTTAGGTCGTCTGTGCTGCTTTTGAGTCTCAAGTGAAAGCGAGCCGGGTGTCGTTTTATCGCCTTTACTGAAGTTCAGCGACAGAAGTGCAGCCTGGTTCTTCCAGGACTCACAGGTGGTTCATTCACTGAGCTGACTGAATGATCGACTTCAGCGGCAGTCTGGCTCAGGCTGATACGCCGAGCTGAATAGCCTTAGGTGGAATTCTCACCTGCTCGTTTACGGATGAATCCCAAGTGTTTTGGTTTATTTTGTCTCGCCTCTGCATTTGTTTGTCTCTTTTTTATTTATTCTTTTATAGCAATGGTAGGATTTAACGCTCGGGAATTAGTGAAACTGGAATCTGTTTGCGGCGCTCACGAGGTGAGAAGGCAGGAAAGTAACTCTCGCAGATCCGGAACAGTCAAGAAGACATTTACTCCTGCACACTGTTGCGCCTGCATCCTGGTATCTGCGCCGCAAACGACTCCTGAGTCAACACGACTTTCTCCTACGTTATTATGAGATTAAAGCTGCACGGAGAATAAATGCTGACGCACAAAGCCTTCATGCTGTCACCTGAGCTGTGCAGGGAGTGACAGAGCCCGTTTCATCGAGTCCCGTTCCTGCTTTTTGTGCTCAATGCTTCTTTGAAGTCTTGTTATTTTGTGTATCCTGGGCACATGAACGCTGAGCCACGGTTGTATAACCGTCCAGATCGTGTCCACCAGTGCAGGTTTTTTTTTTTATCCACAAAAAAAAAGGGGATCTGTGAGGGAGAGAGGCCTCCCAGCTCTAACACATGGTGCCCAGACTAAACAACAAGATGAATGTTTCCTGAATCCAGCTTGGCACAGAAGAACCCCGCTCTGCCCATGAGGCTCAGCTGAATGACTGAAAGACTTGCATTCAAAGCGAAAGAAAGGAGAGGTTGGTAGAGGAAAGAGGAGAAAACAGTATGCTGACTTTGAAGAAAAAAAATGAGATAGAGTCATAGTTTGTTCACTTGAAGTTGGAACTCCTTACAGCTGTGGATCAGTGTTCAGATAACTCATAAAGCAGCTAAAGCATCAACTATAAGCATTAAAATGTTTATTTACATGCAGTTCTCTTATTTAGTCTTGATTTAATTTCTACATTTTGACCACTAAGCAAGATATTTTGAACACCAGTGGTGAAAACCCCATTTTGGAGTGAGTAGTAAAGTGATTAGGAGACAATTTCTCTGAAAGTCATAGAGTTAAAAACAACACATTCAGTAATTTCACGTTTTTTTAGTTTCAAAATGATCATAAATGAGAAGGGCCCGAAGCAAAAGACTGGTTAACCTGCACGGTCAGTCTTTTCCCAAAAAAGTATCACAACTCTTTGTGTCAGCTTTTAGTTCCTGATTTGATTAGTTTTGGTCCTTTTTTTCTAGTAATAAGCCCCAAATCATGTCAGATTTTTTGGCCGTTTTTGCAGACGGAGCTATTTTGAGTCCTTCTACACATCATCAGTAATATGTAGGCTGTGTTAAGCTTGCATCTCCTAAAGTCATTTATTTTCCAAGCCATTTGCATCAGTTCATGTGCACTTGTGAACTTGTGCATAAGGGATATTTAAAAACAAATTATTTCAAACATCTCTTATGCTGCTGGCAGAGGCAAAAACCCAAAGCAGGATTATTGCATCTTTCTGTTTAAAAGTTGGAAGTTTTTATTTACGATTCAGAACGCCTTCTTTCTCACTTTGGGAACACAGTTTTAAAATACATGAAACGCATAGAAATACATTTTGTCAGCTTGTATTGCTAATAATTGTTAGCCCAGTCCCACAAGTGTCCTGACTTGGGACTGGAATTTGTCGACTTCCGAAGCGAATGGATCGCCGCGTTAATGCTTTCAACAGTTTCTTCTTTACTTGTTTAACTTCTGACAGAAACTTTGAATGGGGGTGCTGACATCTTGAGCCCACTAAGGTGATATAACCCATTTTTAGTGTGTATACATCTTTAAAATAAGTAGAATCTTATCGTACCCAAACACTGAATATAATAAAATTAAACTGTAATGATGCTTTAAATCTTACAACCTTATATTCTCTTCCAGAAGGTTTTCTTTGAAAGTACAACACATTCTAAGTCAGCCTTTTCAGGCTGGTCTGAACACCCAGACGGCCCATGAGGTGTTAGAACCACCCGATGATGGACCCGCCAACAGCGCGAACAAAAGCTCAGTGTGCTGCTGTCAACCTGTCTCCTCCCACACGTCACCTTTCACCTCCGTGCCCCGCACCCACATATAACACCTCTACGCTCTCTTGTCTCGCTCGAAGCCTTAAGGAAGTTCGGATGGATGTGTTTCGGCAGGGTTTATTGGCGAATTGATTATTGGGAACGCTGGGCGGAAGGGGCTAGAGTAATACGGAGAAAAGTTTTGGCACGCCGTAGGAAGGGCGCCGTGGTGAGGAGCTCTGGGGCTCAGTAGGGGCCGCGAAGGGTTGAGCCACATTGTGGTTTTTAACAACAAACTGTTGGATTTGGAGAGAAAGTTTCGGACACACCCCCAGACTTAACTCAACACTACAGCCCCCCCCCTTTTCCCCTCATCCATTAGGAAAAATGTATCTGACTCAGTGAGACATTCAAGCAGGAAGCCCCCACCATGTGTTTTTCTTCATCCCTCCCATCCTCCCTCCATCTTCACTCCTTCAGACTGTAGTTCTCTTTCACTCCTGTGACCGAGGAGAGGCAGACTCTGCGTCAGAGGTTAACACACCTTCGCTGAAGAAGGAACGCACACACACACAGAGACGCCTCCACGTGACAAGCCCCTGCCAAACAATGAGAGGGGAGGGGGGGGCAGCTGAAGGTTGTTGGAAGGCCTGATTGGAGCATAAACAGCAGCCCAGGAAGTTCTGAAGTGAGAGCGAGAGAGGCGGGGAGGGAGGGGAAGCAGGAGTTGTGCAGATCTGCTGGGAGAGAGCACAAAGTTTTTTGGGACTCTGTGCAAACGTGGGTTAGTTTTTTTGTCACTCTGGTTGTGTTTGAGGGAAAAAAAACAAAACCCAAAACCTTCAGCTTTTGTTTTTGAGTTTTTCTTTAAGCAGGACGTACTTTGTTACAGAGAGACCTCGGGGGTGAGTCGCCGCATCTCATACAAAAACACTCTCAAAGATGTGAGCCGAAGAAAAGCACAGAGGCTCAGTTTTACACACACACAAGTATAAACACCCATTTTCATTAGTCTCTACTTGCCGTAGATTGTAACTGATCCATTCAAAGATTATTAATCTTGCAATAACTTGTGTGTGTGTTTGATGTTCACTTTTACTGCAGTGTTACTGGATTTGCAATCAGTGTTTCTAATGTGTTTACTGATGGTGTCCCCTGGCTCTGAAAGCTGCTTGTTTTGCATAGCTTTTTTTTTTTTTTTTTTTTTGTGGTGCCTTGACATTCAGCCAGCTATTCAGCGCATGAAGCTAGAAAAAAAGAAAAAAAACTAAAAGGGAAAGAACTAATGTGTGTGTGGCTGTGTCTAATTAAGCTGATGTGGGAGAAGAGAGGGTCAGATCATGAGAGGGTGAACTGGAAAACAGCCCGGACATTTTATCCACTTATTTCTTTTTTTTTTTATACAACTCAGTCCTCACTATCTGTCACTTTAACTGCCTGGGATCAAAAATCTAATTACACTGGACTTTTCTTCATCTTATGAACATTGTTTGCTCTTTTAGATCACACATAGATGATAATCAGTGTCATCAAAGTCCCTGGTTGTGTATTAAAACTACAGAAAATCATCATTTTGGTTTCTGGCTGATTCTGCATTCCTTCCTTCAAAATAAACTTCAGTGATACTTTATCTTAGACGTCAAACCTCAATTAGTGGCAATGTCCTCTATTCCAGCTAAAGTATTTCTCAGTTTATCACCACGCTGTAAACAATGTTGAACTTTTAAGAGTTTTACAGTCCCGACATGCCTAATTTCCTGTCTGGATCTGTCCAGCGCTATTAGAATTGTCGAAATTTCTTCCACTGCAAATAAGATTTGTGTCTGGAAAAAGGTGGGTCTAAAAGCTTTAACAAATGGAGAGAAAGTAGAGTTAATAGTTGTGTGTATATATGTGTGTGACATAAATCTCACACAGCATTAAACCTGGTTTGAAATGACTAGTTCTGTCTTTATGCTATTAATTATTCAAAAATATACACAAAAAATGTATTTTTAACCAATAATTGAACAAACATCTTTCTTACGCTTCAATTTTTACTAAAGAAACAGTTGCTTTTATGTCACTAATTAATATTTCGTTTTTAATTCGGTAAAAATTAAGGATAGTTCTGTGGAACATTTATGACATATTAATATGTTAACCAGTGGTTTAGAAAAAATACAATTTAAATCTGACAGAATCTAGTTGGGATTCAAAGCTATGTACTTCTCCAAACTGAGGTCATTCAATGATTATTTTTACACAAAAGGTTAAGAGGTTAAATGTTCCTAACTTTTCCACTGAACCGCACGTCAAAAGATGTGAACTATCCCTATAAAGTTTCCACACTCCTGTTTGTTTCCACTTAGCTCCTAATAGTTTGGTGTGATTTCTTGTGTCTCTTTGATCAATGAGTTTATCAGCCCCAGTCCTCCTGCAGGGAAGGAAGGTGAACAGAGGAGTTCCTCGTCAGGAAGACAAATGAGCTCGCGCCCCTTCCAGAGCCCCCCGAACCTCATCCTTCATCGCCCGTTTTGGCGCTTTGACAGTGTGAGATTCCTTCGCAAGTTTTATGTGTGCTTTGCTGAAACAGCAAGTTGTCAATTTCTCACAAGACCACAGAAAACTGTTATTAACTGGAAGGCAACGCTTCGGCTGCCAGTTTAATTCAGCACAGCTATTTGTCTAAGTGCTAACATATGAGGCTTAGTGGTTTTGGCAGTTTTTTTTTTCACATTTTACAAGCAAAGACACACAGAAGCTTTTGACCATATGCCTCAATTTATCTAATATCATTAGGAAACGCTAAGATTAGGACTTCACCGATCCGGACTGATTCATTGCATCAGTATCCTTGCATAATTCGTCAAATCAGAGCTGAATTTGTGCCGGAGATCAAACACAAAGTAGATTAACTGATGCAGACGGGATGCAGAGTCTGATGGGTGCTGTGGGACGTCGGGCTTGGTGTTATTACACCTGGACCGTCAGCGGCGTCTGGCTGAGAGGAGCTGAGGTTGACGGTGTGGTGTGGGTGGGGGATGGTGAAGGAAGGAATGGGGATAGAGGCCTGGCCAGGTGTTTCTCCAGCGAGTTGTCTGCACTGTCATCTTTCAGCTGAGGGGCCCGAGCCAGCTCATGCCACATGTGATTGAGCCCCCGGGTTTGATCAAACCCTGTTACAGAGCTTTCACTTCAGCTCCTATTGATAATTAGTGATGGAAATGATCAAACATGCCCACATAATTAAGATCACCAGCGTTGAGGCAGATTTGTTTTCTGGAATTAAATCTGTTAGTTTGTGTCTTGTATTTTTTTTTTTTTTTGCTTTGATATGTATGAAAATAACTTTATATAGAAATCCAGTTTCATTTTTTTTTGTGAAACTGTCACAGAGGGTTTGGGTGTAGGAAGGATACACAAATCACTTTAATTCAGTAGGGAGTTGATCTTTTCAAACCCTGGTTTTAAACAGACACCTTCTGAACACCTAAAGGACGGTGCAGATTTACTTCAATTTACTTCAAGGAACTGTGTCATTTTTTTCTGTTTTTCCCCATAAATATACTTGAATACTATGGCCTAAGTGAATTATAGCTACAGTTAGATGTAAATAACATGCACCATTATGGATGTTGTTGTTGTAATCATACCAGTATGTAATAATCTTACAAAATCTCTGCTGTGTTAATTGAATTTGTTGTTTATTGGCCTCAGTTTAAGCTAAATCATTTTCGGATGAACACATGAAGGTGCTTTTGAACAAAACCTATTTTTGCAGTGCTGAGAAGGAAGCACGGTGTGGAAAATTTGATCTTACCACAGAAACACACACACAAAAAAAATCAATTTTCTGATTATTATACATGCGCCATAGACTTTGTCCAACCTGGACGTATCAAGATGGAGGAACTTTTTTTGTGAGGCAACATTTCAATAACATGTAAAAAGTAATGACAAGAAAATGACTTTAAAAGGTATAAATTTGTGTTTAAATTAATAGCAATTCAGTAGTGTCAGTCTTTTTTTTTCTTTCCTTTTTCGCTTTTCTCTTTGTTTTCAGTATTCACAGTTAATCTTATTGTCTAAGGGACTTCTGGGTAGACAACATAAGAGACAAAGTTTTAATACTAATGATGCTTGCTAGATTAATTTTGACTGGGTTGACAAGTTAACTACTAGTCCAAATGGATCCAAGACCAAAATAACTCAAATTTCTAAAATTTCAGAGCAGTTCAAGCGAATGGAGTTTTACGAACCTTTACAATGCAGCCTGTTTTAAATGACAGTGTTATTTACATTAAATTCTATGTTCATTTGCAAGTGCAAATCGCAGCAGCTAGCTGTTGCGCTTCTGGTGCAGCCTGGGGCACCTCCAGCAGGAATATTATAATATTTCTGCAGAAACAACTGAAGTTGAGGCGTAAAAGGTTAATAAAATAGTGTTTGCGGGAACATGTTTTGCATGAAAAACTCTATTTCTCCAACACAAAGTTGTTTAACGTACTATCTACAACAGGTAGGATATTTGTTGTTCATAACTTTTCTACAGAGCCACACTTTAAAAATCTGACTTATCCCTTTAACATGAAAGCCCTACATACAGTTCATACTGTATAAACCTCTTTTTTCCCCACTCTGCACTCTTTTGACATACTGTATAACGTCCTCATGCTTAATAGGCCCAATTAGTTTTATTTAAGCGTCATCTCTTTCTTTGGCAACAACAACTAGGGAGGTAAGTTGAAGAAGACCCTAAGTGTCTCTGTTAACCTCCCCAGATGTTTTCCCTCAGTGTAAACACTTCCTCCTCTTTCATCCATCCACTCCCTTAGGCATCTGTCTTAATGCAGTGGCTCCCACAACACACCAGAATGTGCCCGGGCTCTTCTTGATGGATATGTTTTGTTTATGCTCCAACAGAAGCTGTATGTTTTTGTTTCAACACCGTCTTCACGTTCTGATTCATGAGCGACTTAACCTTGTGCCAAACTTCGATGAGACTGATGTCAGAAAAAGACAAAGTGGGAAAACAAATCATAATTATAATTTGTTTCCGTTGATAGCCTACACATGTGCTTACTGTAAATGTCCGGTTTTTGTTCAGTCTTTAAAAGTGTGTAATTAACTTGAGGTTCTTCATCCTCATGAAGCGTTAATTAGGAAAAGCCTGACTTTGAGAAATAAAGCTCCCTAATCCCAATAAATATGGATGAGACTTCTGATCGGGTTAACAACCTGCAGTGGCTTGGCCTCGTCCTTCAGATGTTGGCTTTTTTTATATATATATATATTTTCTGTGACTTTCAGCTAATGGGTAATTATCATGGCATGATTTTATAATTACTCCTCCGGCTGACAAACTTAGCGCGCTCCCATTTAGGCATGACCGAGATTACGAAATCTCTGAATGTGCTCTGTAAAGCCGCTGACAAGCTCAGGATGTTTTTATTAAAGCTGGGATATTCTAGGAACGGTGGCTAGCTGAGCTCCCAAGTTGGTCGTTTTGAGGAAACTTGTCCTTCTGTCTTCTACGCGGCCTGTTTAGAGAACTGCTTCCTGCTTGGACTGATAAATAAACGGGAGCGTGTAAATACTGGGAAGAGGCCCAGCAGGGCAGTTTAATACAGAGTGTCTAATGAAACCATTACAAGCCATGACAGGTATGTTGCTATTTTTGACTGAGGATGGCTTCTTGAAGATATAGAACCAAGTTTGAGGACTTTATTAAATAGGATTATACGAGTATGACAGCTTCGTAGCCAAGCTGCAGTGGAGGACAAACTTTGTCACGCATTAAATGCTTCACATGGTGGAATAAGCAACATATAGTCGTGCTAAGATGATTGTGACGTGGCTTGGCAGTGTTAGCTCAGCAATGGCTCTGCTCACAACTTTGGTCACAACTTAAATTTCAGACTAACTTACTAGTTTCTTTCAGATTTTTGCACAGAAAAAAAAAAATTCAAAGATGCTAACTTTCAATTTGGATTATTTTCCTCCCCACTTTTGATATTACAAGATGTTGGTTTTTTTTTAGCCCAATTTTGTATCAATTGGCAATCCACGTTATTAACAGTTGGAAGCATAAATGTCTTATATCTGACTAAAATTGGATCAGAACTGGGTGAAATCAGACTTTTAGAGTTTCGCCGAACTGAAACAGCACGTGCTGCTTTCTGTCACAGGATCTGTAAAACGTGGACCTTCTTGAAGCGATTAAATGAAGTCTTTCAGACATATTTCTCTTCTTGGTTCATTTTGGGGTTGTAAAAAACCAACATAACTTTTCAGCTTGCTGTAAGCTGGCTAAACAGGTTGCGATTTAAAGGACTCTGATTTTATTTGTAAAGCCTTTTACGACCTCACAGTAAACATCAAATTCTATTGCCGACTTTAAAAAGAAAAAGCATTACTGGTCACCCACCACCGCTGTTCTGTTCACTTTATTGTTGTAGCAATTGGAGGAGTTTAGAGCGGTCTGGTGATCAGAATGGAGACTAATCTGACTCTCCTTGGTCAGTTTAGGATAGGCACAAACAAGGTTTGGCTTTTGCCTGTTCCTTGAACCAATTGTTTGGCGTGATAGTGTACAAAATGACTGTCATTTATACAATTATTCAGTCATAATTGTCATGTTTTTAGAACTCTGAGTTACTAAATGAAGCAGTAGGGAGGTGTTTAGCGTATAAACCACAAATGGATTATTTTCAGAGAAAAATACCCTTTTAAATATGTCATTCTGATGAACAAAGATACGTTTTAGCAACGATATGAATCACATTCTGAGGCTTTGGTTGAGCTTATCTAAAGCATTAGTGGCTTCCTTCAGATCAGAAATATGTTTGATCTGCTACAATCTAACCATATGGGATAATTAAACACATTCAAAGTTCTTGTTATTGCAAATAACACTGGGAATTAAATTAATAGTGCGTGGTTTCAAACCCATGTAATTACATTGATCTTATCTGCCATAAACTGTGATTTTCTCTGTTGATACACGACAGTGATTAAGTTATCGTTCACACCAAAAACAAGGCAGTGTCCTTTTGAGTCTTTTAAGATTTAGAAGAATGCTCTTATTGGCTTAAGCAAGATGTATTTCCGTGCTCAACATCTTTTGTTTATTAGACAAATAGCCCTAAATTACCTAAAGCATATACTTTTAAGGCTAATACAGAAGGAAGTATTGTAGACGAGTTTTGTCAAAAGGAAATATTTGTTAAAAGCAGCTCACTGATAAATATACTCCTTTCCTGGGGGGTTGTAACAATTACTGAGCTCTACAAATGTACCATAACTGGAAAGTTTTCATGTTGGGATAAAAAGGTTTCCAGTTAAAACCAGACCTGACTGAACCACTGAGCAATTTAAAGTCATAGCTCTCCTCCGAGTTATAGAGCCATCATTTTAAAACCTGAAATTTACCCTTTTTAAAATGTGTTTTGATCCTTTCTGCTTTACCTTTCTGCTCTGACTGAAAACAATGGTGAGAACACTGATGATTAAACAAATGAAAACATTTAGTAATAGTTTAAGTCTGTTTTTGCTGAATTACCTCATACAGCTTTAGGTATTTCCCTTTGCTCAAATTCAACATTGAAAGGCCTCTCATTTGTATTTGTTAGACTGAATTTCGAAGCTATTCTTTACAGATAACATCAATATGTGAGGCAGACAACATTCACCAGTCTGTCATTACATTCCCCTTAAATCGATGAGGGAAAATTAAATTGGTTTTCTTGGCTTTTCCAATCCCACACTGTCCTACCACATACCACTGTACTTACTGCATAACGAAAATCCAATGCTTCAAAATAGTTCCTGAAGTGTTTCCACTTATTTTCATAATGACAGGAAAAGGGGAAGGAGACACTTTCTGCACGTTCGCCTACAGTACACACACGTCCTCACACAGCTCTTTGTTCCTGTGCCCTTTGTCGTCTTTTCTTAGCGCTTTATTTCGAAGTTTCCTTCCCGTCAGGTTTTCCTTTCGCATGAGAGCGTATCCTTTCCAACAGCAGCACAACAATGCCCTGCTTCATTACAGCTCTCCAAGATCTGAGACCGGTGGAGCCAACAGGCTGCTAGGCACATGCTAAAGCCATCAGCTAGTGGATGATGGTGGTTAGCCACACAGACATCACAGAGGAACCATCTCACTTTAACGAAGCCGAGGGGAGGATTGGGGTACTGTATCAGCTTTCTGCATGTGTGAGCTTATGCTTCTGTCTAGAAATGAGGGATTCACGCTTTCCATCCAGTGGACTGCCAGTTGTCCAACTAGCCCTTCCAAGAGGAAAAGTGTCTCAGCTGACTTGTTTGCATATTAAAATATCAGTTTTGTATCTCTTTGAAAACGAGCCCAATCTCCCCAAGTATCTGCTCCCTTTAGCGGATTCCACTTTTGCAGTTTTTTTTTTCTTTATTTTTGATTATTAGACACATCTCATTTGGCCTCTCCAAGCTCGGCTCAGACGGTCTGATGGAGGACTCTCTCTGCCCGTGAATGACTTAATTACACTCACTTAATTAATCTGAATTGACTGCATCTATAATGCATGAATTACTTGATATCGCTGAATCCCCTTTAGAGCCAACTGATGACTGCGATCCAGAGGAGAAGTTATGGTTCTGTACAAGTGCAAAAGTCATTATTTATTAATCTTGCCATTCCTTTTACATAAACAACTAAGCAAACAGGGATGTTTTATACCAAATGTTAATTAGAAATTGTAGTTTGGTTTTTCTTTGCCGTTTGGGTGTAGCGCAACAATCTTGGACCGTTCCGCAGCTGTTCTGCTTTCACCTTTAAAGTAGACATTTCATAAGAAAGTGTTACTTTTGCTGTGCCTAAGAGACCACATTTCTGAAGTTATTACCAAGTCAAAATGTTGTTTTTGGCCTCTTATTATTAAAACTATCTCATTCAGTGAGCAGTACTCATTTGGAGTGGCACAAGTATGTAACTTTCACTGCATAGGGTAAGAAAAATCCAGGCTTTAACTTTCAATCTTTCTCTCTATCTTCAATAAAAGAACTTTTTTGCTTTGCAATTTTTTGTTGCTTTTGTTGTCAAATGCAAATTCTAGTCAGGAGTTTAATATTTTATTGTGAACCAATAAGAGCAACAGCTCCTAATGTTAGCCATGCAAGATAAAATAAAATAAACTACAAAGAGAACCCAATATTTATGGGGCTGATTTGTGATATAGAATTTACACCATGAGTGCAACTATAGCTGGCCTTTACCTTACTCTGTATTTACATCTGTGGTAAATTGTTTCAGTAATATGGGCCGGTTTTGCACCTAAAAGATGACTCATTACCATCTAGCAATGGCTAGCCAAGGATAATATATAAGCATTTGTTAGCAAACTGTTGTTTTACTAACAGTTTTCAGATAGTTTTTCGGTCCTTAGATTGTTGTGCCTGCTAATATTCACTGTCGGGCATGGGTGCTGAGGTCTCTCTTCAAGGGTTAGGGCAATTTGTATGTACAGTGTACCATCACGTCAGAAGTCACATACCCAACAGAAGAGAAGCGATCAGTAGAGTCAAATCTCTCGAAATGTTTCCTAAAATCAGCTGCAAAGAAATAGCTCTGAAAGCAGGCTATGAAAGAGGCCTTTGGTACTGCAGTCGTTTTGTATTTTGACCAAAGCATGTCACTGATATTTCATTTAGACTTCAGGAAATCATATCAGGTCGTGGAAAAGGGGCATAATATGTCTCTTTTACCAGTTGCAGTTTCTATGGCGCAGCTGACAGCTGCATACTTCACCCAGCACTCAGCTGAAGTGTCACTGCTCTGATTTCCAGCTTTCCTCTTTCTCACTGTGACCAGAATCTTTTCAGATGACTGAAAAGATATACAAACACCTTGAAATGTTCACTTTCAACACTTTTTACAGATCTATGGCTGGTGGACCCTCCGTCTCTGCAGTTTCACTTCTGTTGGGAGTCATTTGTTGCTCAGTGCGGCCCAGTAAGCCGGATTCTGTGCCACTTTGATCAGGGTAGAGTACCCGCACTAATCCGCTTGAGCGCTGGATGTATGCCGAGGACACATTTACACACACATACGCTAACAAATTGTGATTAAAAATAGATGCGTCGGTTTTGCCAAAAAGATGAAATAGAATAAACCATATGGAAGAAGCTCACAGAACACCCAGATTACATATTTGAAACATATAAGTCAATTTAGCAAACTTAGAGGTTGTATTTTATTAAAAGTTTGCGCATGAAACTCTGTGTTTTATGTATGTATGTAGGTGTATGATATAATCTTTTGCTCTTTAGCCAGACTATTTTAAAACTAGAATTTAGGAATGTAATGATGTAATGCCCACTTGGGTTTTCATGTCTTTAATCACAGCTTGCGGGGGAATAAAAGGCATGATCTCTGATCCATATTTTAATTACAGCTGCAGGACTCTGGCAGGATTAGACGATGCAAAGCCTTATTTCATTATTCCTTGTTTTAGAAGCATCTTAATAGCTCTGGGCTTAGGTGCACATTTTTGTGTCTCCTGTATTTGAGCAATAAACAGGTAGGGAGAGATTTTATCTGGATGCAGCTGATGAGCTTGAAGGATGCAGGGAAAAGATGGAGGAATGATGAGAGCGAAGAAACCGGAGGAGAAAAGAGACTTTGGCAGAGGAGTAAATAAAAAAGGCGCTATTTGAGTGTTTCATATGGCCCTCCCAGCATTACATCACTGAAATGTTTTGGCACTGATGACATTGTGGGGCTGGAAAGGAGGTATGAATCCTGGGATGATGTCATTAATAGCCAATCAGAAGACTCTGGGACTGGTACGGTCTGGCCAGGTTTAGCCTGAAATTGTCTTTTCCTGTTCTCAGTTTATGCAGCCTTTTTTTTTTTGTCTTTTCTACACATTTCTTGAAGATTTTAGATTTATGTGAAAATGACTTTTATCTCACCTTGTTTCTGCCACTGTCACAGATCAAAAATGACTTCAGCTGAAATATGAAAGAGGATTTTTTTTAATGAATACAACAAAGGAAAAGGTGTTTAATTTAATAACCCTACCCACCTAAATAAATCACTGCCTACTCTGTTGTTTTCGATACAGAACGTAAAGCATCAATTTTATGCCATATTAAGGCATTTGACTTACCTTTTAGGAATTCAGAAAACATCTGTATTTTGTATCACTTCAAAAATGGCTTAGTTTTAACGTGGAGATGTTTTTACTAATCATTATTTATTTGCGTATTTACAAATTTAGTAGACAAAAGGCAGAGTGAGCTTTCATAAAATGGTAACTTTAGCTCCTTGTTGCATATTCATTTAAAATTTCCCCTGCTTTTCCCTGACTGCTCCCGCAAGGAGAGGTGTGTCTTTTTTAGTTGCCAAATGCTATTCTGTCACTTAACAACTGGTGGGACTTTGTCTCCTGTCTACAACTCTTGAAGGAACCACAGGAAGCATCTGGAAACAATGAAATGGGAGAAGTGAGATTTTTAAATAGTAAAGTTTACGTCTGTGAATCCAAAAGCATCAGCTGGAAAAACTCTTAAAGTTTCTATAAAGTCGAAGGAAGCATTTCGACCAATTATTTCTTGCTAGCTCACCCACTTCCTGATCGAGCTGTTGCTACCTCTTATCACTTGTTTTTACCTGCTTTTAGATTTGCTCTCTGCTGCAGATGAAGGAAGTTACATAATTTATTACAGGGTCAAATTAGGGGGAAAAAAACAAATTCTTTCTTTTGTTGGGGGAAACAGATCAGAAAGAGTTGGGGTGATGGAATGTGGGGTGCGATATAAAAGAAAAATTTCTCTTTTTTGCCCGTTTCACCCCTCTTACGCCCATGTCCTGATCTTAGCTTGTGTTTTGTGACCCCAATGTTGGAAAACTATTAAACTTTGCAGGAACTCTTTTTTTTTTTTCTCTCTCTCTGCCTCCGTGATGGGAAAGCTGCAACATTTTGCTTTGCCACTTCAACACAACAGTAAAGCTTCTGTTGTTTCCTTTCTTGGTTCCTCTCAAACTTGATTTCTTGCATTCATGTGATCCCGTTAGGAAATATCTGCTTGCCAGCAAGTGAAACTGCAGGAGTATCTTATTTGTTTTTGCCGACTTTATGTATCAAGTCATTTTTTAATGGTTTACATCTCTTTTCTCTGGCTAATATAATATGTTTTTTTGATACAGTGCCAACAATTCAATGCATTAAAGATACATGAGCGGCAGTAATTGATCCGACACAATACAATTTACCCTTTAGTGGTGGTGGAGTGTGATTAAATAAGAGTTTTGATTTATTACAATGTGTTTCAAACCGTACACTACAGCAAAATAAAGGAATGATTCTATGCATTGAATGAGACTCAGAATTTATTAACCTAAAAAAAAGAGACAATTTTAGTACTCTTTCTTTGAGCGATAGTTATAATGATTTGAAGTGGGGTTTTGTGGAAAGGTTCGGAACAATTGTTGTCTTACCTGTTGCAGATAGTTCTTTAAATAATCTATTTGGAGATGACTGCAGATGATTTAATTCTGACCAGATTGATAAATTAACGGATAATCTGACAGGCGCCAACTTTTGGCGATTTTACGTTACAGTTATCTATATAGAATTCTGTGGTTATTTGCTAGAACAGCTAATGGCAGCAGCTAACTATAGCACTTCCTGTGTGGCAAAGGAAGGAAATGTCTTAATGTTTCTGCTTTATTAAATGTTAAATGTAAACTGGGTGTATATATTAGGAACGTTCTTTGACACTGGAGTTTTTTTAAGTCACTTTGGTCCTGGCCCTGCTCGGAGTAGCTGTTAAGGTAGTGACTGTTGGATAATAGTTGGCAACTCAAAATTGGGAGAAAAAGGGCAAAGTTTTCATTGCAGTCCCACCGAATTCTGAATATTTGTGACCAGTGAGCCATGCGGCTGCAATTCATGCAATCAGTTTTTGAAAATCACTGCCTATTTTTGTGTGCACAGCTTGCAGAACTGTATTCTAAGCCGTACACGTTTTGTTACCCATCTCCACCTGCATTGTACTCATTTCAGCTCACTTTGTACCCACCTTAGCAGCTCCTTCCACGTTTATGATTTAATCTACTAGAGTACACTTTTGAAAGGAAGACCGGCAGTTTTGGACCAGATTTTCAATAATTATTGTCTATGGCATGGTTTTTAGACGTGGGCATACAGGCTGCAGTCAGTAGTTTCTTTCAGCTCCCATGCAGGTGTGAAAATACGACTAAAGCGCTCGAGAATTTGGGGAAACTAAACAGAGATGGGTTCAAGTTGAGTATCAGATGCCTGTGACAACTTTGACTCTCTTGTGAGGAAAATGTGCAGCACAAAACTTAAGCAGCAAAGCTGTATGCCTCTGAGACTCACACAAGAAAATTGGGAACCCCTGCAAACATTTCAAGACATTTTGGAGTCTCCTTTTGCCAACCAGTCGCCAGCAGTCACATCCCAGTAAAATATTACCTTAAGCTCTCAGTCTGATAAGAATTAAACTTTTTTTAGCCAAACTGAGGACATTCAAAGGGATGAGATATGTATTGTTCCAAACCTTTGCACCAAAGATCTCTGCTCTTCCTTTAAAACGCGGCACTTGGAAAATCGGTATTTTCTCAATCCTTGTGAATAATTATAACTAAGCTGGTCCACATTTACAAATGCTTCAGCTCCATACCCACTCCTTCATCGAGTCATAAGGTTGGATAGGATCCACCTAGTCCATTACACACATACACATGAATACAGGAGCACACAAATAAACTCACAACACATGAACAGCACACTGCGGATTTCACAGATAAAGCCTGGGACAGAGGCTCTAGTGTTCTCAGGATCTCAGAGTGGCTCCCCCCTTCATGGGTCCTGTTTCATATCCCTCCACCACCTGCATCACTTATCAGCTTCCAGCAGCACTCACCTCTCCCAAGCAGGGCCTCGTGCAGCCACTTAAACTCATCTGTGTCCCGAACATGCAGACCTGACAGATCCTTGGTTTTGTCTAGTTAGTGAACGGAGGGTAGAGCTGGCTTCGCGGCCCCATTTTGAAACAATACTCCTCGCCGCAAAACCTCCTGTTTGACAAACGCTGAGTTGTGTTTTGTATTCTCGAGTTGTCAGTTCGTAATAACCTTCAGCTGATTATTCTGCGCTGGCATGCGGAGTAAAACAGAGAGGAGGAGATACGAGGTGCAGCAGGGAGAAGTGGGGAGCACATGATTGACTGGCTGCAAAGTCTGGGTCTTAAGCTGCTTATCGCTGCGAGAGAGCGTCAATTGCAGCGCAATCACTTTTTAATAAACTTGTGAAAGAGCTGGCATATTTAAAAAGACATTTAAATGGAAGCCTTGTGCAGCCTGAATGCATAGTTAACTTGCTGCAGCAAAGCAAAAAGAAAGAACTTTAATTTTCTTAGGACTGCAATATTGGTGCATTTTGATTTGTCTAAAAATCATCCCGACTGCGTCTTACTACCAGGACATAATTTCCTAATTTTAAACAAACAGTGATACATATTTACAGTGTGCGACCTAGTGGTTGTGTGTGGTTTTCTACATTTGTGACACGATTACATTTCTGTTGTGTGTCCTTCTGTCGGTTGACACAGAAACTTGCCAAAACACAAGGGAGATACGTTATCAACACACACAGATTTACAAAAGAAATGCCAGAGATTTTGGCTTTTTTATCACCCCGTCCAGCTCCTGCTTCGTTTCTTTGGAAACGTTCTGCAAATTGGTGATGTAGAATTTCTCAGCTGACTGATATGATATCCACAGTGACGCCATCATGACATGTCCTGAGTTCTGCTGAGAACTGAGAGCTTTCTTGTGAATTCTGACAGAATCCCATGTTGGTGCAAGTCTCAAGGATCTGATTTCCTTTTAAAGAACTATCTGCTTATATAAAGCAATCCTGCCTGAAGCCTATAATATGTTAAGAGACACCGACAGTGAGTGTGTGGCATCTGATACCACACACTCATTGTGGGAACGTTTTATCTGATATTACACACTTGCATAGGTCTAGATTCAGCTTTAAAAGCACGAAGAGTATCTGAGGTTGGGTTTTTGGTGAATAAATTGTCTTTTTTATTACTTTGATGTGTACTTTTGACATTTTATTCTCTATTTTTAATACATTTAGCCCCCCTAAAAGTGATTCAGAGATGTGAGAGAGCTGGAAAACTTTTCAATTGATGCCCAGCCCTGTTGCTCTTGGAGAGGTGTTGAACAGATGAGTCACACTGGGTGTCTGTTGTGACAAAATTACCATTAACAAAATGTATTTTAGCCCAGAGCACACTCATCTTTTGTTCGGATAGAGATTTCAGATCGAGTTTCCTCTGAAGTTTAAAGTGCACAGATCATAGTTTCTTTAGAAAAAAAAAAAAAGAGTTTTCCCAGGCCGAGAAGTTGTAGAGACATCCTCCTGGGTGGATGTCCTCTCAGTTACAGCTGCTTGTCGCATCTCTCCATCCCTCCCCTTCAGGACACCGCTGGCCTCACTGTTGGCCCAGCGACTGTTGTCAAGGGAAACCAGCAGACATCTGAGCCAACGGCTAGATTGACTTACACCTACTCCAGTCATGAGTTAATGAAGTGTACACACAGCTGGGGTTTACCGGCAAACGCATGCACACCGAAAGCCACACACATAGGCACACTAACAAACACACCAGTCCATTAAGCAGCACTTAATGTCTCAGTTAATAAATGACAAAAGAAATATTGTGGAGCCAGTTTCTCTGTGCATGACTGAGGTGTCACACAGACACACAATCTTCTCTTTTTTTGTCATAACATAAAAAAATCACACATTTTCTTTTGATTATTGCATTACAGGAGCGACGAGTGTTCAACAGCACCACCTGCTGTTAAAAGGATGCATTGAAGAAGGTAGAAAAAAAAGGAAATAGCTGGAATGTTGCTTAGCCTTGATCATGTGCTGATGTGTGTCAGACAGACGGTAATTTTGTTTCTGCTTATGAATGAGGCTCGCCGATAAACAAAAGTGTTTGGGTTGCCCTCTGACCGTCTCAGAAGAGCTGTGGCTCGTCTTCTTGTCCTCTACGTGTTTATTTTGCTGGTTGAACAAAGCGAGAGGAAGACCGCGAACAGGGGGAGCTAAATGACTAATTTGCAGGAACATAACCAGTGACTTTACCCAGGACTTAAAGCGTTATTTGCCTTTACAAGGAATGTAGGGCAGCCTTTTGTTAAGGCCTGCATACACTGGGTTAAACTTTATTGAAGTTGTTCATTCAGTGGAAAGACTATAAACTTTGCCCCTCATTTAAAGATCTACAAGTGTAACCCACTCAGGAGGAGCTATCTCTCTTGGAGGCAGTAAATAGTCAAATCAATAGCTGTGCTTCATTTGGGTTCTGCTACAGGATTTGTTTGGCATTCCCTACTTTATAAATATAAGGAACAACCATTATTTTTGCTCCAGATAATGCTGTGCTGATAACGCACCCACTCATCCCACCCCTGCTGTTTATTTTTCACAAACACCCATAGGCACACAGTGGACCACATGTCTCTAACTTATCTTGTGTCCCACTGCCGGTCTGTTTATACGGGTCTGTCAGGACGAAAAGTCTACAAAGGCTTGTGTATTTGATTACACACACACACACATGGATACTGCATACATCCTTGCACACCACGTGTCTTAATCAGAACTTTAACTGCATGCTTGCGTAAAATGCTATGATTGCTTCCTAATTCAAGATGGAAATAATTCACTTTTATCCCGCTCAGACTAACTGTTCGCTCATCAATTCAGTCAGATTTTAATGTAAATAGCCATGTAATTCAAAACTGGTGCCACTGTAAAGGTTTATATTTTTCCAAACTGAGACCTAAAAGAGCTGCCCTACAAACAGGTAGAATATTAATTGGTCACAACCGTTCCATAAAACCCTAGCTCAAATATATTAACTGTTGCTTTAATGAGGATGCTAGGCAGAGGGGAAAAAAAGACTGTAAAATTGCTGTTTTTTATGGGATGTTTTGTTCATTAAAACAGTGGCCGGATTCCAGATGGTCACTGCAGCAATGGGTCAATGCTTTTACAAAACACAGCACCAATTTGGACTTAATTTGTGACTCAACAGCTCATGTAAGCTTTATCAAATGGGACACTGGTGTCAGTTCAAGACAGAAAATAAGAACAAAAACAACAACATAATCAAGAGATTTGTTATTTATTAAATCAAGCTGTCCTTGGATGCCATAAAATATTATAACACTATAATTTTGCCCATAATGGTCTTGACCTAAAATTGATATAATCAGCTTTAGAAAGCAGCACTCGTTGGTTTAAAGCACCACTTCTTTCTCAGGAGCGTCTGTGATTGGTGGATTGATAGGAGACCAATAATAAGTGCTGCTGTTAAGAAAATTGGTTTTCTCCTTTCTTAGAGTCACTTTTAGGTAAACCATTTTTATTTTTTATTGCGTGCAAAATATGATGTGTTGGTATGTCTGAAGAAGTGGGTGAAACCAATACCTAGACAGGAAGTCATTTGTTGTGCATGAGTGTGTTTGTGTGCATATGTAAAAGTTAGTTAGTTAGTTTAGTTAGTTTAAACTTTATTGTCATATTGCATGCACAAGGTGAATACAAAACGAAATTTCGTTGCACACAGCTCAGGACCGTATTTTGAGCTTTCAAAAAATACAGTATAAAAATATGTATATAAATATAGAGAATATAGAGTGAAGGAATGACAGTAAAAGAGTTATAAGTTATAGAGTTAAAAGGCAGATATAATGTGGAGACCAGATTTTTAAGTGCAATACGGTTGGGAGTTCAGCAGTCTGATGGCAAGTGGAAAAAAGCTGTTTCGGAACCTGGATGTCCTGCACCGGATGCTTCGAAACCTCTTTCCAGAGGGCAGCAGGGAGAACCATCCATGGTGTGGGTGAGAAGGGTCTCTGACGATGTTTCGGCCTCGGGACACGCAGCGCCGGGATGAAAGGTCTTGAACGGAGGGAAGGGTGGCCCCGACAATCCTCTCTGCTGTCCGCACCACTCTCCTCACGTTCTTCCAGTCGGAGACGCTACAACCTCCACACCACACAGAGAGGCAGCTGGTCAAAATGCTCTCTATGGTGCTTCTGTAGAACGTCTTGAGGATAGGTGGGGGCAAGTATGCTCTTCTCATCCTCCGCAGGAAATACAGACGTTTCTGTGCCTTCTTGACCAGAGACGCGGTGTTCACAGTCCAGGAGAGGTCGTTAGTGATGTGCACCCCCAGAAATTTGGTGCTGCTGACCACCTCCACAGCCGAACTGTTTATGAGCAGTGGAGCGTGGCTGGGCCGATTTTTCCTGAAGTCGACGATCATCTCTTTAGTCTTGTCAACATTCAGGATCAGGCTGTTCTCTCTGCACCAGACTACTAGCTGCTCCACCTCCTCTCTGTAGTCCAGGTCGTTATCATCTGTAATGAGGCCCACCACCATTGTGTCATCCGCGAACTTCACGATGTGATTGGTGGCGAACCTTGGGGCGCAGTCGTGTGTCATCAGAGTGAATAGCAGAGGACTCAGGACGCAGCCCTGAGGGGAACCTGTGCTGAGGTTGATGACATCGGAGGTGTATTGTCCGATCCGGACTGATTGTGATCTGTCGGTGAGGAAGTCTAATAGCCAGTTGCGCAGGCGGTTACTGAATCCCAGGTGTCCCAGTTTTTCTGCCAGATACTGTGGGATGATTGTGTTGAACGCTGAGCTGAAGTCCAGGAACAACATCCGCACATGACTATTCTTTTGTGTGTGAAAAATGTGGCCGAGCTGCATTGCCTTACGCAAGCGCCTCCTTGGAAACGCAATTATCAGAACAGCAATCAGCGAGCTCTCGCCGGCTACCTCTCCCAACGCTTCTATTAGCTCTCCGGCAGCTTCTGCGTGCAGCGCTGGCTGTGCGCAGGAGAAACTAATGCGATAAGTAAAGGGCATGGAATCAGGTGGTCTCAGTCTGAGGCAGGATGATAAGGAGTGACGACTTTTTTTTTTTTTAAAACCCTATATACAGAGGAGTGGGAAAATAGGTCCACAATTTATACAAGTTATTATTATAGTTAGTGATTAGTAAATTGGAATCTATTTACAGAAAAAAAGGACACCATTTTGCTTTTTTACCTGGAATTGTTTTGGATATTAGAATAACACACACACACACACACACACACACACATATATATATATATATATATACATTGTTGTGAATGGTGAATGTTTTGAGGTCAATACTTGCATGTGAATGGAAAAAAAAGCGAATAGGTTAAAAAATGGGAGTGTACCTACTTTGATGTCAATCGTCTTTATGTCTCAACTCAACTTAAGTATTTGCTGTCATAGTTGCTGTCAATCCCAATTGCTTCCACTTTGTTATAATCCCACTAACAGTTGACTGTGGATTATTTAGTGGACTTATTGCACAGGTTGCATCCTATCAGGGTACCACGCTGAAATTCACTGAGTTGATTTTCTACACCTGTGGCCATGGACGTAATTGGAATGAGCGAGTGAATACTTTTGGCAATATAATGCATTATTGTAGTGTTAGAATCTAAATTCTTGCATAATCAATCAATGATAAGATTAGACATTGCCTTTATAGTGGAGGCTCAAACGAACATATAAGAAAATTTCAGCTCTGATAACTTTACTTGATTTGAAATTTGTAATAAAAAAGGGCCATCCCTGTTATGTGTATCACTATTCATAGCTCCAGGGTATGCCATACAAGCCCTGTTTTTATTGCGCACAACACAGCTTTGTATCTAACCGCAAAGTTATGGGACAGTAATAGCAGGGGAGAGTGGGCGTGTGCACACTGAAACATTCCTCCATAAATAAGTGACAGCCAGAAGGATGCCTCGCTGCCTGCAAGACCTGGCGTTCGCGAGCAAATGCTCCATGTTGTCTTTCAGATGAGAAGCCCATCATTTACTCAACACTGACAGCTGGGGAAAAAGAGAATGACATCCTTGAGTCATTGAAGCTTGGAAGAATTCGCTTGCAGATCTCCTGTGACTTTCTAAAAGAAGGAGCTTTCTTTTTTTTTTTTTTGTTTCATTTTAGCCTGTAAAGCTGAGAGTAAAACGTGTTGCGGGGCACGTTGTTTGGACCACAGGGTGTAATTGTTGGTTTGGAGGAGTTGCTTTGATTATGGGTTTGGTTCAGGAAAGTCTGACCTGTTGGTTGGCTGGGATGATGTATGTGTCATTGTCAGGCCTGAGGAATTCAGGCACATAAACACTCGCACTACTGCAACTTTGAATTTTTAAATTTCTTTTAGGTAATTTTGAATTAGATGAACATAAAATTTTAGGTTTCTATGTGTCAAATGGTATTTTCTTCTGAATCAATGTTAGCTATTGTTATCTGTAAGTAAAGCGTATGAGTTTAGAGTCAGGTGAATAAAATGACAGTCAGATGTGAGTTTTAATTAAAGAACAAGAACCTATTGAGCTTTTTTTCACTACAGATGTTTTGGTGAATGACCAAGTATTTTATTTTTGTCTGAGTACCCCAACAAGACACTTATTTGTCTACTTTACAACCTGCAAACGTGATATTTTGGATCATTTTATGCAAATTCCCAGGCAATAATGTGCAACAAACATACAGAAAGATTTATGTGGATTTACTAGCTTGCCTCTGTCTACGATTAGACAAATTTCTCTGAAGGTTTATTAGAAGTATTCTTAGAAATGAATGGATATTAGTGAATGCAGTAAACAATATCAGCATGGCATCAGCTGCACAGTGATCCCTCTTGGGCTGCTATTTCACCGTCAGTTGTGGCTAAGCGTCCGAGCCCGTGGGTGGGTGAAAACGGTGAACTTGTCTCCATATGGTAGACATTACATGTCAGCTGCTGCGTTGTGTTTTTTTCTTTTTTTTTCACGCTTTAGCCCCACCAGTTTCAATTACACGGGCCACAAACTCCCTCATTGATCTTCTCACGTTTTCTTGTTAAAGCACGTCACTTTGTGCCTTCTTCTTGTACATTCGGACTGGGTCACTTACATCAGCAGCTGCGAAGAAACCCTGTCACACACAGCCCTTCCCTCTATTTTAAAAATACATGCACGCTGTATTTTTTTTTTTTTTAATTGATTGTCTGGGTACCGCTTTCCCTAAATGCATGAACACAAGTGATCGGTGTCTTTTGTAAAGTTTCGTAGTGAAAACAACACTCCCTGCGGGACTGCCTTGTTCTGTCCCGTTGATGAGCTAACCTGATTAAATATTAGCTTGTTGCATATGCTGAAAGCAGTTTGGATGTAGCTCAGAAGTAGGTTATGACACATTTGGATGCATGCTACCATCTGGTGGGCTCCTAAACAGAGACAGAGCGCTAAACAAGAAGACAGCTTGCAGACAAAGTTCTGATAAAGAACAGACTGTGTATATGTGACTGAGTATATATCACTGGGCATATGTGTGTGTGTGAGTCAGACAGTTTGACACCTGTTAAACTTCAGACTTTTGGAGATGATGTTTCTGATCTGTATCTTCTAGAAGAATGCCTTTTATTCTCTGCATTTCACATTCAGTCAGTGGCTTCTCCAAAGCAGCTGTAGAGCTTTTAGCCTGAGGGCGAGGGTCTGGTCGCTCTGTGTCCTGGAATGCAGTTGACTTTCTAAATCCCCACCAGTCTATCCAGGGGCTGAGGGGCAGGGCCTATCTCAGGCCCCCTTTTTTCCACGTGAGCTACGTCTGGAATCTCTAAGCGAGCAGCGAGCCCAATTCCCCCCCCCCCCAACGTTTCTTTTTACCAGCACCCTGGGTGTTGACTTTAAGGAGCAATGGAAGAAGAAACTGCAGATGAAGACAAGGGTTGCTCACTTACTGAAGGTATTGAAGTGTCTTACACACCACCTGCAAATGAATTCCCATCCTGTAGAGGTTTGAGGTGTTTTTTTTGTTTTGTTTTTGCCTGCTTGGTGTAATTTGGTTAGCTGTGGGGAAACTGTTTGGAAGTTAAAAATAGTTTTGGAAGTACATGAGACGTGCTGTGACTTGAGTAGGGTGGAGGGGGTTCGGATTGATGACGCACTGCCGCTCAGTTGTTTTTATTTATTCATTTATTTATTTATCTTGAAACAAAACCTGCTCTTTGTGCATATGTATTAATATATCTTTTGTCATGAAAACTATTTCCGGCAAAAGAGAGGTGGAATAAAGTGAACTGCTCGTGAAAACAAAATGCAGCAGTTAAACCTCCAGCGTAACCTCTGTGTCGGTCTCAAAATGTCTCAGAGGTCAAAAAAAACCCAAAAAATCCCTTTTTATTTGTGGCACACAATGTGCTTTAAAGCTTTCAAATATGAAAAGGTATAAAACAGTTAAAAAAGAAAACAGGGGCAAGTTCCTGGAAATTCATTATTTCAAATATTGACGAATTGAACTCAGTAAGAGGTCCTTAATTTTCTGCTATTAGCCTCTAAAAGGTGCACATTATAGTTCTCCATACCTGCCCACAAAACAGAAGGCAAACGAGATGCTTTTTCCTCCTCTGTTGGCATCCTCTAAAAGGTTTCGCTCTCTTTTTTTCTTCCTTTCTCCTTTGTCCTCTCTTTCTCTGAAACTCTTATCTTTGCATGCTTCATATTATAGATCCAGTTCAAATTATCTTTTATTTAGGTCTCGTAAACAAGAAAACAAAGATGCTTATGCAACAAAACAGGCCTAGATAATGGTTATTTTGACTATAATGCGTTGGGCTTGCTTGTATGAAGTAAACAAATTGTAACAGTGGATCTGAGAGTCTTTGCATTTTTTTTCATTTCATAAAAAAGTCTTGTTGAACATAAATGAAGCGCTTATTATGTGTTATTTTGGCTTTACGTGTTCATTTCATGGTAAGAGAAGTGCTTGAATTTTGAAATACGTTGCATTTCAGATGGTTTATTGGCCCTGAAATGCATTTGTGTCCATACATGCAGCTGCTGATGCCAAAATATAAGAAATATGTCATGTTAGGGTTAGTAAATGTCAAATAGTTGACTTTTGGACAAGGAAACATTTGATCTTCTTTCAAACAGTGCCATCATTTGTTGACTTTTTTAATCTCCACTTTATACACAATTCACTCCATACATGTAGTTATAGTGTTTTCTTACTTGCACTCTGTAATTTGAATACTCCAACAGGGTTTTATAATGTTTCAGGTCAGTGCTTTGTCTTAGTTATTTTGCAATCCTTCATTTCTTCTTTCAAATACTCTTTGTTGTGGATTTGTTAGCGTGCCGAAAATCATTAACCCGAAAAGGCTAATGATCTTTTCAGGTCCACATTACCTTTCTGACTGATGGCCTCAAATTGTCTTTAAGCAATCTTTGATGGGTGAGTGAATTTAGGATTAAATCACTGACTACAGGAAGCCCACGACTGAAGGAAATGGTGATGATGAGATAACCATGTTTCACTGTTGATAGGTGGTTGTTCTCCAAAAATGTCTTTGGTCTGTTGTTACTGTGAGCAAACAAATTATATTTGATTTGTCTGTTCAGAGAATAATGTTTTGAAATCTTTGAAAACTTTCACTTTGTTACATGTGCTTACTTTTTTCATATCGTGTATTTTGAGCCCTTCTTTCTGTGCCTCCTTTGTTTTCTCAGAGCAAACCAAAGGCAACCTGAAGGTAACCTCACCTGAGGACACTGAGCACCTAAACAGCAGACAGGCCTCCCCGAATGGGACGGCCTCTTCAAGAGGGGATGCCAAAGGCAGCAGGACTGTCCCTCGAAGGCACACGCTAGGAGGGGCCCGCACCTCCCGGGAGATCCTGGCGATGCAGCCACCAGATATGGACAAGAAGAGAGAAGCCTTCCTGGAGCACCTGAAGCAGAAATACCCCCACCATGCCACAGCAATCATGGGCCACCAGGAGAGGCTCAGAGACCAGGTCAGTGGGCTCAGGGAGAGCAGGATATGTGGCAGTCTTTGGTTGTAGAAACTGTAACTTTGGGAACACTGGAGTCAAGAATTTTCAAATTGGCTTATTTGTTATATCAACTAGGGCTGCAGAATTTGTCAAAAAATTATTAACTCTACATTATCAATGTAGGGAATATCATTATTAAAAGGAATTGCAAAAAGTGAAACAGATTACATGAAAATAACATATTTGGCAATCAGATGCCCATGCCAGGTTTAAAGTTTAGTGGTCAAAATGCTAACACATGGAGAGTGTTGTACGTGTCATGAGAAAAAGGAGAAAAGAGTAAAGTGAGTAAATGTGAATTTATCATCAGCTCAGTTTTCAACAACATTATTGCGATTGTATGTTTTTCTAATATAATTTCCTAATGTTTTTCTAAAGTTCGGCTGTGGTTCTTTTCATCTTTGTGAAAAAAACAAGTTGCAGGGCATTGCTTTTGATTTCCTGGATCGTACCTTTTTTTTGTCCTTACTTCATTTTCTGCTAAATTAGTCTGTACACTAGCTGGTTAGGTTGGCAACAAGCTATTAATCTTGTGACGCGTTTAGCTGTTAGATTTCAGGAGTGCTGCGGGGAAAACTTAACTCTAGAGTCTCCCACAGAGCTGAAGTCCACCTTTGGTGCTGATTATAAACCTTCGTGACTGTGGTCAGCTGAGTAATTAGCTTGACTTGGAACAACTGCACATTACACATGCTGCATGTGACCTAAACCTTTTCTTCTTCCGTCTCTGAGTTTCTCACTGATGCATCATGATAAAGTTCCAGTCTAAATTACGTCATTTATGACAAATAAATGAGCACAAATGACGCTCATGTGTCTAAAGAGTTACGCACTCAGCCATGGGGAGACACGTCACCGGCAATAATTAGTGGAAATTGCAACAGGAAGGTATACATTTGCAAAATCACCTACAGCTCCATGTAAAACCTTCACTTTTTCCAGTCTTAAATTTATAGATTTTTCTCTCTATTTTGTAAAAACTGCAGTGGAACTGGAAAAGTATTTCCGTCCTTCTTTCTGCTGCAGGTTAAATGTAAGGCGTATCCTATAAATCCGCCTGTCAGGTTTCCCTCCCACATGAAAACATGCAAACCAAAAACAGTTCAAACTGGCCCCATCTCTTTTAATCAACCTTTATGACTTGCTCCTATGGCTTCAGGAAGGTTTGTATAGCCTAAGTGACAGAATGATGTATGGCATATATTTTCTGGGGTGTTTTTTTTTTTTTTTTTTTTTTCGGAGCTTTTAGAGGTGAAAAAGTCCTGTCACACCTTTCAGCTCTCTGAAGTCAACAGGGCGAGCAGCCAAGCGAGCGTGAAGGCGCACATTCAGCTCACCTGGTCATTGTTTGTCTGCCCTGGGTCAGGACAGACAAAAGGAGAGAGAGCAAACTGGTTTTGTAGCCAAAACAATTGAGGGTAATGGCAAGACTGGCATCAGGCCACAGAGGAGCCCCGGGCCAATGTGCAAGACTTTTTGTGTGCAGTTTTTAGATCAGCACCCAGCCTTCCTTTATGCAAAGCTGTTCACAGGGCTGTGTTTCACAACACCGCTCTGATCGTGAACTCGGCACATTTGCATATGCAGCCTTCCATCAGCCCGAACAGGACGAAGGCTGATTATCAGCTGGTTTGTTTACATGCGACTCAGACTTGTGGTCAATTCTGCGGACGATCCGAACGCTAGTATAGTTATGTAAAATAAATAAAGAAAATAAATAAACTGGCTTTATAGCTACAGGAAAAAGGGGGAGGAAACTGTTTTGAGCAGGAGGTAGTTAGACAGGTAGGATCAGCTCAGGACTGGGGTGGAGTCAGGGTTGCCATAGTGACTCGTGATGTCACTGCTGGAGAGGTTCAGTTTACGTGTAGGTGCCTGTAGGAGAGAGCTGGCTGCTGCTGTGCGTGTGTGTGTTTGTGAGTGTGTGTGTGTGAGAGAGATAGAGAGAGAGAGAGAGCTGTGTGTGAGGAAAGGAGAGGACACTGAACAAGTCATGGATCTTAAGGTGCTTTGGAGTTTTTGTACGTGAGTTCCACCGAGGACTAAAAGGAAAGAGAAACTTTTCTTTTCCTTCTTTTTTTTTTTTTTTGGCGCAGAGAGGAATACACGTGCGCCAGTCAGTCCGATCAGACGCAAGTACAGGTAAGATGCCCCAAACGGGTCCGATTATTCCAGGGTGCAAAGTGCATTTCCAGCCATTTAAAGCGGCTCCTTGTCCGCAGAAGTTTTCCTGCCGCAGCTCAGCGCAGCGCAGCGCGCTGTCAGGAGCCGCAAACTTCCACGGAGGCGGCGCAACTTGGAGCGAAGTTTCACCACGAGCGAAACAACTAAAAAAACAGCAGCGTATGATGCATTAAAATCGGCGGATCGTTAATTGGATCGACTGGGGGGCATGCAGATGTAAATTATGGAAAGAGGCGCAACCACCTCGACCTTCCTCATCATTTGGAGCAAGAAGCGCTCCTTGTCGCTGCTGTAATTGCGAAATAAATTCCCTTTAGTGATCGGGCGTTCAACATGTTAAGTCATGTGTGGAAACTGTCGGTGGTGATATAGTTCTGACGGTTTATCTATAGGCTGGGAAATAACCACATTTATGAATCCTCATCATCATCATCATCATCATCATCATCATCATCATCATCATCATCATCAGGAAGATGTGCTTCATTACAATCTTCAAAGAAGATCAAGGGCTGGAGCTGGAGTTGTTGCAGCATAACTCGTGTCCCCCACCTCCCCCCTTTTTTACTCTAAATATCAACTTGTCTTGTTTATTAGATTGCCACAGAAAACCAGGGGTTGTGTTTCTGTACCTTAAAGGAGCTATACTTTTCAGAAAAGCACAGAATTGATTCTTAAAATGGCCAAAAAAATTGATCGATTTTAAAATCAGTGCTTGCAGCAATAAGATCAAGGCGCAGGGACTTAAATTCTTCTTTTTTTCACAATAAAATAAAAAGTCAAATGGTAACAGGAAATAATTAAAGGCCTAGCATATATTGAAGGACTCCAGATGTTATTCAGGTGTAGATATAGCCATTTTTTTGTGTTGTCTAAGGGTAATTGGTTGTGGCAGCTGTCTTGAATTAGGCTGACTCCAAAAATGAATCAGTTCTAGATGTCCATCCAGTATTTACTTTCTGATGGTTTCTTTAAAATCTGACCAGTGGTTCATGAGATATTTTGTTAACAGACACAGAGTTGACTCCCAGAGTTAATGGCCAAGTTTTAAGCAAAGATCTCGCACGACTTTTTAACACTCAGAGTATTTGTTGGGGATCAGTCTCAGCTACTAACACGCCTACTTTTTGCTCAATATCTGTAAAATTGATTATATTTGTAAGATTGAGTAGCTCTATCGGCCATCTTGAATTGAGTTGAGTTTAAAAGTTAATCAGTTGTTGAGGTTCATATGATGATTCATTTCTGTGATTTTCTTTAAAAATCCATCCTCTGGTTCATGAGATATTTTGCTTACAGACAAATGAAGACATACAGAAACTGCTGCTTTTCGCCTTTCATCATCAGGTGATATATAGGACTTATTAAAGCTCAATGAGATTTAAAAAATAATGAGCTGATTTCCAATCCATGAATTGATGGATTTGATCTGCATTTCATTTTTATCATTACTTAAGAAGCAACAGATTGTTTTGCATCTGGATTTGTGTAAAAAAACCTTTTTTTATTATTATTATATATAGTTCCAGGCTCATAAAGCATTAGAGTTAGAACCACATGTCCTCAGATGTGACATATTATCTCATATTATTTTAATCTGGACAGAGATACTGTAAGAAACAAAATGTTTCATGACCTTTAACGTGATTTGTTCCAACTCCAAGATAAGGTGCCGCTCGTTGAACTGGGTCAGTTTGTAAGACTTGACACGTTAGCAAATATTAAGTGTTATTCAAATTTGTAGGATGCATCTGAACGGGGATGATTCTAAAAAAACTGATAACGCTAAAGATTACACAAGACGCTGTTGTAAACCAGACCAGTCAGAGCATGACTTCCTGGCATGGGATTCCGTGATTGTGTTTGACGTGATCTGACTCAGAAGAGGAACGCAGTCAGCAACTGCTAATAAAAATGGCGGAAAATAAAAATAAAGTAAAAGCTGAAAACATGTCAGCTTCGCTCACTTGCTGTGTGAGAGAAGGGGAGATTTGTTGTGGTTCCCACGCAGACGTAAAGATGCCTACCATACAGGAAAAGCCACATCAGTGACACTGCATGCTTCAGAGGTGAGAATGAAATGTCTCCCAGGGTTTGGGTTTCAAAGGCGGAGTCTTATCAAGGTCAGGCGGAGGTTGGAAAGATAATATCACAGCAGCCGGAAAAGTTGATGACCTGCTCTTCTTTCTGAATGACCGCACAAATACTCACCATATAAAATTCTTTCTTTTGCCAGCTTCAAACCCACAACAAAAGCAAGTAGTTTAATTTTCTCCTCTCCACGTCAGGCCCCAGGAGAGCTGGATCGCACCCAGGGGAGATGAGATAACGTCCCACTGGCCTGACCGCCACACACACACACACACCCTCGCTCCCTTTCTCTCGCTGCCCAGAGGCTACAGCGAGGACAAACTGAACTGCTTGACCGACCACAAACACAAACACAGAAAAATTCCTTCTTTCTGCCTGTGTGTCAGTTTCCGTGTGGGTGATGAGCTGTGACCGGGTGTCTCTGCAGCGTGGAGCGGCCATGTTGTAGGGCAGGTGGCTGCAGACAGGCAGGCATGTCTTTAGGTTGCTTTTAACCGATTGGCTGACAAGAGCAATGATGAAGGCAACAATGTTAGTGTCAGCATGGGATTAATGTTTTCCGGTGCAATGGGACAGGTCAGAGTGTGTGTTGGGAATGACTCTCAGCTACTACCACATCAGACTTTAGCTCAATATCTGTTAAATTAATTGATTGAGATTTAGCTGAGATGCCGATGCAGATCTAGAGCAATGTTCTAAGCTCTGTTGTAAATAATAACATTACTAATTAATTACATTTGTCATTGCCATGGTAAGATTTATGTCCCTTATGTGTCAAATAGCTGCTTTTGTTTGGTTTGTTCCTGAGTTGTTCAGTAGCATCTGCACAAACTAATATTTCTGCTGCAGTTTTACCACATCCTGCATTCAATGCAACTTGTAAGTTGGAATTGTGGACTCCAAAAACTTTAAAAAAAAAAGTTTGCCTCTTTTAACTTTAAGCTTTTAGGCAATCCAATTAACTGGATAAAACAAATGTTTGTGCTCAGTTTTTAATCAGAGCAATACAAAAGCAGAAGTTGTCACTAAGAATATTCGACTTTTCGTGCTGAATGCTTTATTTGCAGCAGGATGCTACAAGTTTTAAGTTATAGCTGAGCTCAGCAATATATGGTTTGTTTTTTAATTCATTTGCTACAATAGTCACGTTTGTTATCAGATTTTATTGAAACAAATTTTTAAATAGATGGGCATGTTGGTTCAAATCTAAACAGTATGACCGTGACATACACAAATAAATTCATCATGTTGTTTCTTGAAGCAAGCCTTCATAATATTGATACTTTATTTAGGAGTTTATAGAGAATTTTCTCCCTCTTTTCAAAATATTGAATACTACTGTTACTATTACTACTACTACTAATAATAATAATATAAAACACACTTTTTTCCTGATTTTCATACTGGTTTAGACACTGTTTTTGTGGTAAATCAGTAGGAACAAAGTTTGCCAACAAGAAAAGAATTTTTCATTTACATATAATAAAGTCAACTTAGATGTTAGGAAATATCTATTATGGTTTTAAGTTCTATACCAATGGCCTTTTAAGACAAATTTAGTTCCAATTTAGTAATTTAGGAGACATTTAATGTTGTTGGGTGTGACAACAATGTTTTCAATGATGTAGAAAAAGAGAAAAAGTTTGGAATTGTCTGTTTTATAAAGAAAAGATACTCTGCAATAAAATGGAGTCATTTTTTTAGATTTTCATGGACAGAGAAATCACTGTGACCTTTCAAATTTTCAGTTTAACCAAAAAATGTTTTTAAAATGTGCTGTGTATGCTGTCAGTCATGATAGTTTAAGAAAAATCAGGATTAAAGGTAATTAATATCGCCGGGTCAGAGCTTTACAAATATCAGAAATCAAAGTTGACCTAGAAATCTGCAACGGGTGCATTTCTGCTTATAATAGCAGGATGGCAGGTTCATGTTTTGATAGATTTGTCTTGAGCAGTTAGCAAGAGTTCTGCTATTCCAGAAACTTTAAAGTTATTTTATTAGGCCATAAAATGAACAGGTTACACAGCAGCGTTTTTAATGACAGCATTCAAAGAGAGACTGTTACTATTTTTACATACCAGGAGATACCCAACCCTGATGTTTGCCATTAAACTGCTCATCCCTGAAGAAGAGGGGAAAAACAGTTTTTTAATTGGCACACAAATTGTAAGAAGACTCTCAAACTGCTTACACATAAAGGGACAATTTCCCCAAATATATACCTGCATCAGAAGCAGATCAGTGATATAAACAGTAACCATGTAAGTGAGCCTAATAATCCATGTCCAAAACTCAATAAATCTTTTATTTGTGCATTTAGAGAGAAAAACATAGCTACACTGCAGCCTCGCCTCCTGAGTCTTTTTTAGATACTCTAACAATTCGCCAGTCTCCCACATACTTTCCTCCGTGGGTTCCTGGCCCTGCTACTCTCTTACCTCACAGAATCAAGGTCAACAAGATAATGCTCGCTCCAAGTGTGCACCAGCTCCCGGCAAGGGATCTGAACACAATCAGACAAAAAAAAAAGAACAAAACCAGGGTTAGTCCCTGCTTTAACCTAAACTAAATGAAATCTCTTGCAGTTCATTTTTGCCTAAAACATGTTTGCAGGCTCCAGGTTAGTCGTAAAGCACGCATTTAGATGTACTTTGCAAATCCCTAGAAAACATGTTCACGCCTTTTTATTGCAGCTTGTTTCGTAGCTGAAAGCACACAATCAAACATTGTTCTTGCGGGTCTGCACCAAAACATCTGTTTTTAATCAGCCAACCCTGAAAAAAAAAAGCAGCAGGTGCTGTTTTTAATTGCAACTTCTGGATGAAGTGACTCTGAGAGTTCCTTTCAGGCACACAAACAAGGTTAAAGACAGACACTCCTTGACCTGCTAGTT